>NW_027601405.1:35674-86674 GCF_053455715.1 Rhinoraja longicauda
AGAAGAGTCCGCATCCGAAATGCCACCTATCCATGTTCTCCAGAGAGGCTGCCCGATCCAGTGAGTTACTTAGCACTGTGTGTCTTGTTTTATCAACAAAATCACGCTGATCCACATGGACTTGATCAACGAACTGACAATTAACCTCAAGTCTTGGTGCAATTGTCATTCTTTCATTCATCGATGAAGCCCTTCTGGAATCTATCCTGATGATGTTTAGGTACGAATGCATGGAAGAACTGCCACATACCACAGTAATTACTTAACAGGGATTCAGAGAAGAGTAAGAATTGAACCTTCCTGGCAATCAGTGAACAATCATCATCCATTTCAGAATCAAGAGCATCAGAATATAAGGTCATAATGTCATAAGTGATAGGAGTAAAATTAGGCCATTCGGCCCATCAAATCTACTCCGCCATTCAATCATGGCAGATTTATCTCTCCCTCCTAACCTCATTCTCCTGCTTTCTCCCCCTAACCTCTGATACCTGTGCTAATCAAAAATCTAACTACCTCTGCCTTAAATATATCCACTGACTTGGCCTCCACAGCCTTCTGTGGCAAAGAATTCAACAGACTTACCACAACTCTGACTAAAGAAATTTCTCCTCATCTCCTTCCTAAAAGCACGTCCTTTAATCTATCTATCTATCTATCTATCTATCTATATAATACTAAAACTCTGCGGTCCAACATTCCGTATGTATGTATGTATATGTGTATGTACGGAAGATTACTTACAAACCCTACTCCTCCTAGACGGTACACCAAAGCGCTACGATTTTTGTACCGCCGTATTCACCATTAACCTGGGCAACTATTGTAAGTACTTTCGTTCAAATTGAAGCTACCTTTTTAAAGCTAGAGAGATATTAAAGTTTAAATTTTTCATTTCTAACCCTTTTCTTCAAGGGGCTACATTTGTTTCCAAAAGTTTCCAGAAAAGGATTTAGTTTTCAGCAAGGATTTAGTTTTCAGCTTGTGACGGCTACATTGTTTCGAAAAGCTTCCAAGAAGTCTTTTTTGTTATTGCAAGTCAAGTCAAGTCAAGTCAGTTTTATTTGTATAGCACATTTAAAAACAACCCACGTTGACCAAAGTACTGCACATCTGATTAGGAAAAAACAAACAAACATCTGATTAGGGAAAAAAAAAAAGAATGAAGGCTATAGTGGTCACTTGACATACACAGATCAGGAGGACGGGCCCAACGGGCACACTTGGAGAGTAAGAGTGGGGCTGGGGGAGGAGAGAATGGGGGGTGTGGGGACGGGCCCAACGGGCCCTCTTTTCCGGGCCCAACGGGCACACTTGGAGAGTAAGAGTGGGGCTGGGGGAGTGAGAATGGGGGGTGTGGGGACGGGCCCAACGGGCCCTCTTTTCTAGTATAATACTAAAACTCTGCGGTCCAACATTCCGTATGTATGTATGTATATGTGTATGTACGGAAGATTACTTACAAACCCTACTCCTCCTAGACGGTACACCAAAGCGCTACGATTTTTGTACCGCCGTATTCACCATTAACCTGGGCAACTATTGTAAGTACTTTCGTTCAAATTGAAGCTACCTTTTTAAAGCTAGAGAGATATTAAAGTTTAAATTTTCATTTCTAACCCTTTTCTTCAAGGGGCTACATTTGTTTCCAAAAGTTTACAGAAAAGGATTTAGTTTTCAGCAAGGATTTAGTTTTCAGCTTGTGACGGCGGCTACATTGTTTCGAAAAGCTTCCAAGAAGTCTTTTTTGTTATTGCAAGTCAAGTCAAGTCAAGTCAAGTCACTTTTATTTGTATAGCACATTTAAAAACAACCCACGTTGACCAAAGTACTGCACATCTGATTAGGAAAAAAACCCAAAACATCTGATTAGGAAAAAAAAAAAAAAAAGAAGGCTATAGTGGTCACTTGACATACACAGATCAGGAGGACAGAGTAAGAGTGGGGCTGGGGGAGGAGAGAATGGGGGGTGTGGGGACGGGCCCAACGGGCCCTCCCCAACGGGCACACTTGGAGAGTAAGAGTGGGGCTGGGGGAGGAGAGAATGGGGGGTGTGGGGACGGGCCCAACGGGCCCTCTTTTCCGGGCCCAACGGGCACACTTGGAGAGTAAGAGTGGGGCTGGGGGAGTGAGAATGGGGGGTGTGGGGACGGGCCCAACGGGCCCTCTTTTCTAGTTCTGAGGCTATAACCTCTAGTCCTAGACTCTCCCACTCATGGAAACATCCTCTCCTCATCCACTCTATCCAAGCCTTTCACTATTCTGTATGTTTCAATGAGGTCCCCCCTCATTCTTCTAAACTCCGGCTAGTACAGGCCCAGTGCTGACAAACGCTCATCATATATTAACCTACTCATTCCTGAGATCATCCTTGTAAACTGACTCTGGATCCTCTCCAGAGCCAGCACAACGTTCCTCAGATATTGTGCCCAGAATTGCTGACAATATTCCAAATGCCTTATAGAGCCAATGCCTGAAAGAGCCTCAGCATTGCATCCCTGTTTTTGTGCACAAACCCTCGTGAAATAAATTCTAGCATTGCGTTTGCTTTCTTTATTATTGATTCGACTTGCAGATTAACGTTTTGGGAATCCTGCACCAGCACCCACAAGTCCCTTTGTACCTCCGATTTATGGATTCTCTCCCCATTTAGAAAATAGTCTACACCTTTATTCCTACTACCAAAATGCATGACTCCACACTTTGCCACACTACATTCCATCTGCTACTCCTCTGCCCACTCTCCCAAACTGCCCAGGTCCTTCTGCAGAGTCCCTGCTTTCTCTACACTACCTGCCCCTCCACCTATTTTCGTATCATCCGCAAACTTGGCCACAAAACCTTCAATCCCCTCGTCCAAATCATTAATATGCAACGTGAAGAGTAGCTGCCCCGGGACTGACCTCTGCGGAACTCCACTAATCACTGGCAGCCAACCAGAAAAGCCCCCTTTATTGCTACTCTTTGTCTTCTGCCATCCAGCCAACCTGCTACCTGTGCTAGTATTTGCCCTTTGATAACATGGGCTCTCATCTTCCTTTGAAACCTCACCTTGGCATCTTATGAAAGGCTTTCTGAAAATCTAAGTAAACAACATCTATTCACCATATAAGATGGTCTCTTGCCTATGCTCCCACAGTTATGACTGCTCTCTTATCTCTAGATCACATTACCAAGCGATTCCTCTGTAGATGTAATATTTTCTTAGTAGTACTATCTTCTCATTGAACATCAGATTAAAATATCCCCATTATGTGAGCTTGTTCCTAAACAGACCATGAAACATACCAAAATTTAGTTCCAGAAGAAATTAGCAGGCAGCCCTCAAAATCTCCATGTTGCTACATCCATGGTTGTGAATCTGTGGAATTATTTTCCACAGAAGGCTGTGGAGGCCATCAATGGATATTTTGAAGGCAGAGATAGATAGATTATTGCTTAGTGGTGGTGTCAGTCGTTATAGGAAGAAGGCAGGAGAATGGGGTTAGGAGGAAGAGATAGATCAACCATGATTGAATGGCGGAGTAGACTTAATGGGCCGAATGGCCTATTTCTGTTCCTATTACTAATGCTACACTGAAGCTTTTTCCTAGATATTTCCCTCGGACATTGATACTTGATTTATTATTGCAGTATCATACGGACAAGGAAAATGCTACATAGTTACCTGCCATCCCTACTCTTTGATTTCTACCTTGCCTTCAATGTGATATTGAAGGGGCGTGGCTGTGTTCTGCAGCTGCGGCTCACCGGCAGTCTCTCTGTCTTTTTTTTTGTTTTTTTGTCTATTGTCATCGTTTAATGTACGTTTTGTTCTATTTTTAACTCTGTGTATGTGGGGGGGGTGGTGGGAACATTTTTTCTAATCTCCTCCTCAATGGAGATGCGACCTTTACCGTGTCGTATCTCCGTTCGCGCTACGGCCTAACATCGTGGAGTCGGCGGCCTCCAGCTGGGATCGACCTTGAAGACTCCGGTCGCAGGGCCTGGACTTACCATCTCGGAGGCTTCGGCCGTGGGCCCTGCAGACCGCAACATCGGGGGCTCGCAGGTCCCTGGCTGGCGACCGGTTTTTGGGAGCTCCAGCCATAGCAGCTTCGACCGCCCCGAAGCGCGAGGTACGATCGACCCGCTCGCAGGCCCTTCATCGCCCTGCGTGGCCTGGCCGCGGCACTTTCCATCGCCCGGTGGGGGCTCAGGACTTTCATCGGCCTGCTCGGCTCGGCCCTGGGACTTTCCATCGCCCGGTGTGGGCTTCAAAAAGTTGGGAGCCTCGATCACCTCGTGGCACCACGGGAGAAGAATGAGGAGGAGATAAGACTTTTCTTTGCCTTCCATCACAGTGAGGGTGTGCCTAGAGCAATCACTGTGATGGCTGTTTGTGTAAAAATTGTATTTGTGTGTCCTGTGCTTTTTGTTGTCTACTGCCGGACCCTGACGTGAGAGGACGCTGGCGTGGTTTATTCGCCGCTTCTCCGTTAGGATAGTTTGTTTGTTTTTATGTTATGATTGTTCTTGTAAAGCGCTTTGAGCTCCCGATAAGGCGCTATATAAAATAAATGCTTATTATTATTATTATTATTATTATATTTGTCTTTTTGACCTGTCCCATGATTTAGCAAGGTCTGATATTATTATAATATGGTAGTGAAAGGCTTTTGGAAATCTAAATGTTACACATAACAGTACATAGAACTGTACAGCACAGGAACAGGCCCTTCAGCCCATTGCCAAACATGATGCCAAGTTAAATTTATTTACAATACAATACACATGTTGATGTGAAGAATCAAAACGTGGGAGACTTTACTGTTGGATTGGTAAATAAATGTTTATTCAGGAAGATGGTTATATTCTATGCATATCCATATATGCTACGAGGATATGAAAATTGTCAAACTGATGAGTAGAAATTATCTGTGCAAAACCATGACCTAAGGCACAGTAAGATTATAAAGTAGCAAAATCACAAGGCACTGGGTGTCAGTAGAGTCCATTTTTTTTAGTACTGATAGAAGTTTGAATGTTATATTGACCAAATGTACTGTATATTTTTTTTAAACATTGACTTTTCTTTTATTGTCCCCTTTGTCTTATTCCTTTAATTTCAGAACATTTTCAGCTTATTCTCTGAAATTCCCCTATAAGATATCATGCACTTTGGGAGGTCGAATGGAAGGGGGAAATAAATATACAATTAATGGCATGACTCAACAGCATTGATGTACAGAGAGATCTTGGAGTCCAAGTCCATAACTCCCTGAAAGTGGCAACACAAGTAGATGTAGTACAAAAGAAGGTATATGGTATGCTTGTTTTCATTGATCAGGGCATGAGTATAAGAGTCAGGAAGTCATGATACAGTTTTATAGGACTTAAGTTAGGCAACATTTGGAGTATTGTGTGAAGTTCTGGCTGTCTCATTGCAGGAAGGACGTGGAGGCTTTGGAAAGGGTGCAGAGGAAGTTTACCAGAATGCTGCCTGGATTAGGGGGTATTAGCTATAGGGAGAGGACAGACTTGGATTGTTTTCTCTGGAATTCCAGAGGTTGCAGGGACACTAATAGAAGTATATGAAACTAAGGGGAGCATCGACAGGGTCGACAGTCAGAACCTATTTCTCAGGATAGAAATATCAAATACCAGAGGGCCTAGCTTTAAGGTGAGAGAGGCAAAGTTTAAAGGGGACGTGGGGGGGCATGGTTTTTGTACTGAGGGTGGTGAGTGCCTGAAACACGCTGCCAGTGGTGGTGGTTGAGTCAGATATAATAGTGGCAATTAAGACTTATCGATAAGCACATTGATGTGTAGCAAATGGAAGGGTACGGTTTAAGTGCAGGCCGATTAGGGTTGATGTTGGCATTATGTTTGGTGCAGACATTGTGGGCCACATTGCCTGTTCCTGTGCAGTACTCTTCTATGTTCTGTGTTGCATCAGATTTCCTACAGAACTACTTTAATAGATTTTCCTAAGCCCATTACAACAACTTGGATTGTTTTCTCTGGAACACCAGAGGTTGAAGGACATGACATTTTTAAAGAAATCAGGTTGGACAAATTTGAATTGTTTTCCTTGAGCATTGGAGATTGAGGGGAGACCGGATAGAGGTATATAACATTTATGAGAGACATAGATAGAATAGACAGTCAGAACCTTTTCTCCCCTAGAGTGGAAATGTCATAGTCTGGAGGGCATAGCTTTAAGGTGATAGGGACAATGTTTAAAGGTGATTTGCTGGGCAAGCCTTTGTATTCAGAGGGTGGGAGGTACCTGGACTGCACTGCATGGATAGCAGTGGATAAGGGTTCAATAGTGGCCTTTAAGAGGCTTTCAGGACATGGATAGACATGTGGATGTCTAGGGAATGGAATAACATGATGAGATTAGTTTATCTTGGCAGCATGTTTGGCACAGACATTGTGGGCCAAAGGACCTGTTCCTGAGCTGTATGGTTCTGTGCTATATGTATGTTCTATGGGGAATTTATGTAAATTAAATCTGTTTTGGATCATTTTCCAATGCTCTACAGATTCAGGACATTCGAGGCCCTTCTTCGGACTGAGAGTCAGGAGAGAGGGAGACTAGAGATATGGAAGGGTAAGTTGTGAAAACAACAGATCAAAGCAGATGATGGTCAAGGAAATGTAGAATGGCTCATTGTTAACTGAGGGGAAGGTGACAATGAGGCACACATTCAGTAAATTTAATCAGAAGGACAGTAAAACTAGTCGGAGAACTAGAGTGGGGGAGGGACGGAAAGAGAGGGATTGCAAGGGTGACTTGAAGAGAGAAATCAATATTCATACCGCTGGGTTGTAAGTTGCCCAAGTGAAATATAAGGTGCTATTCCTCCAATTTGTGTTGGGTCTCACTCTGACAGTGAATGAGGCCCAGGACAGAAAGATCAGTGTGGGAATGGGAAGGGTAGTAAAGTGTTTAGCAACCAGGTGATCGCGTAGGCCTAAGCGGACTGAGTGGAGGTATTCAGCAAAACGATCGCTGAGCCTTCTTGCCGAAATAGAGGAGTTCACACCTGGAACAGCGGATACAGTTGATGAGGTTGGAGGAGGTGCAAGTGAACCGCTGCCTCATCTGAAAGGACTGCTGGATAGAGTCGAGGGAAGAGGTACTAGGACAGGTGTTGCATCTCCAGTGGCTGCAGGGGAAAGTACCTGGGAAGGGGGTGATTTGGGTGGGAAGGGATGAGTTAACCAGGGCATCCATCCAAATCTGTTACTTGTTACCGTGGCAATGTTTTTATGAGAAAAAGTTTAGTGAATTCTGTGGAACGTTTAGTGGTCTCTGCGCCGCCTGCATTCCTGCACGGCGGTGTGGCAGTTGTTTCTTCAGAAGTTCTGGACCTGGCAACGTGGCAAGGGGCACTTGTACATTCACTTGCGAATCTATAAAATTGAAAACCTGTAAGGAAGTGTGCCAGTTATCCACTCTGTTTGCCAAGGATGAAAGACTTTGATCAATCATCATAGACTTCAATGTAGAAACGTTTATTTTTAAATTCCTAAATGTCATTTTTCATCTGGAGAGAGGGGAAGAGCTTCTGAGATTCTGAGGTATACACAACAGCGGGACACGTGCATGCCAAATCCCAGCAATATTTTCTTCTCAGTGCAAAAAGCCTGTAGCAATATAGTGCTATAGTGCGCAGATAACATCTAAACATGCCTTCATCTCTCTTAGAGTCATAGAGTCATACAGCATGGAAACAACCCCTTCACCCCAATTTGCCCATGCTGACCAAGATGCCCCATCTACACAAGTCCCACCTACCTGCCTTTGGCCCATGTCCTTCTAAACCTTTCTTATCCATGTACCCATCCTAATGTTCATTGTGATAGTACTTGCCTTAACTACCTTCTCTGGTAGTTGGCGGTGGCAACTAGTTTGGTAGTTGGTGCCAGCACAGTTGGAGAGAAATTAGGATTACTTGTACCAGATATTTTAAGTACGAGGAGCTCTAATACTTCCTAAATTCGTCTGCGGCTGCAAGCACATTCAGTGGGTGAATTGCAACATCCGTCATGATGGTAAGTGTTTTTGTAGTAAATGTTCTCTAGTGCAGAGCAGGCAGTTCAATGTGCACACTACAATTAACCACAATTAACTACAGTTAATAAATGTCTTTTTCCCTTTTACTGTGCATTATTGTGAGGCTTGGTTACATTGACTAAATGGATATCGGGAATAGGATTTCATATCTTTCCAGGTGTTGCATAAGGCAACTAAAACATTTCACATTTTGCAGTAAATCGCTGCTGTTCATGCAGGGATCGAGACGGTAGGCAGTTCTTAGAGTTGTACAACGTGGAAACAGGCCCTTTAAGTCGGGTCAAGTCAAGTTTATTGTCGAATGCACAAGAAGAGTGAGGTATGCACAAGAACAATGAAAAACCTTGCCTGCAGCAGCATCACAGCGCTGCCCTCGCAGCTGCGGCTTGCCTGCAGTCCGTTTGTCTTTTGTGTTTTTTGTTGTTTTTGTCTGAATTGTAGTTTTAATATGATGTAGTGTTTGTATGTTATGGGGGGGTGGGAGGGAACGGGAACTGTAACATTGTCTCTCCCGAACGGAGACGCGACCTTTGTTTCTGTGTCGTGTCTCCGTTCCTGCTGCTGCCTACCAGCGGCCATGCACCTGGGACCACCTGGGCTCTGGTTCGCAGAGCCCGCGGTCCGGACTCACCACCTGCGGCGCTGGCTGCCTTCTGATGCTGCGGGAGCGGCTGCGACTCGTCTCCGGAGGCTCCGGCGCGGGCCGCGTGGATGTCGGAAGCCCGCAGGCCCCTGGGTGGGGGCCGACATCGAGAGCTCCGGCAGCGGCAGCGTCTTCGCCCACCCCGAATTGCGGGGCTTGGGTCGGCCCGCCGCGGACCTTTCACCGTCCGGCGCGGCACTTCAATGACGGGAACCCCGACCGCCCCAATGTGGCAACAACACCAGCCTGACCGCGGGAGAAGACAGCAGGGGAAGAGAAAAGACATTCTGGCCTTTCATCACAGTGAGGAGGTGACTGGAAGAGACTCACTGTGATGGATGTTTCTTTTGTTTGGTGTTAGTTTATGATTGTATGTGTTATTGCATTTTTATTGATTATTCTTATTGGTCTTATTGTTGAACTGCGGGTAATGTTTTCATTTCACTACACATTTATGTGTATGTGACAAATAAACGACTACTGACTATTGACATACTGTAGACTCAGACAAACACACATAAACAAATTATATATAAATTATAAATAACATTTCTAAAAAAAACTAAATGTCGCAAAAGCATAACAAATAAATATCACAAAAAAACACGAAATCCAAGATATTGCAACAGTTGGACTGTCGTGTTTCATTGTTAAGGTAGCATTAGGGTTATGCACGTTGGTATAAGAACCTGATGGTTTCACATCCCTTCGTCTTCCCTTCAACACAAAAACAGATGAAAAGCCAATACCAAATCAGCATTCCAAATCGTAATTATATATTCAACCTATGCATAAAAATAACATTGATCCTTTTAATGCAACTCAAAATAACTAAATCAGTGGGTCAGGCAGCATCTCTGACTGGATGAGTTAATCCAGCATTGGGTCATACAACCACAGAGTCATACAGTGTAGAAACAAGCCCTTCAACCCAACTTGCCCACACCGACCAACATGTCCCATCTACACCAGTTCCATTTGCCTGCGTTGGCCCATATCCCTCCAAACCAATCCTACCCATGTACCTACCTAAATCTTTCTTAAACGTTGCGATAGTACCTGTAAAAACCTGCGACAGGAACAGCACTTTGTGTTTCTTTTGTAAACCTGCATGTGCAGTTCTTTGTTTCTCCGTTTCACTGCACCTTTCATTATAGCTGTTCCTTCTGCTACTGCAAAAGCTGATACATTAATGATTAAATATAGCATAAGATAAAAACAGAAAATCCTGAAAATTCTCAGCAGGTCAGGCAATTTTTTTGAATGTAAACAGAGTTAATGTTTCCGGTTGAAGAACCTCCATCAGCACATGAAATTTGCATTCTTTGGGCAGTAATCCTCAGTTGATCGGACCAGCTAAATTTTGAGATTCGCATTTGCCTGTTAAATTCAGCTGGCCAGATGCCAGTTAGTGAGTTTCCAGAGCTTTTCTGTCATTTTCTGCCATTTTATTCAGATTTCCAACATCTGTAATGTACTTTAATGTATGTTGGAACTCTAAGGGTTAAAGTGGTATCCACCATTATTATCATGATTTCCAAGCAAGGTCCAAAGCCTAATGTAGTTGGATGTCAGGGAGAAGTGGTTAGAATTGGCATCATCGGTGATGGTCAATGTGTGATGTGAATGTCACGTTCCATTTCTCACACCATTCCTGAATATTTTACAGTTCCAGTTCCAGCAGGTAAGGACTGCTTCAATATTGAGAAGTGATATGCAGAACTGAACATTATGCTATTTTTAATGAATAGGATAGGTTTGGGGATATGGACCAGGCGCAGGCAGCTGGGACGAGTGTAGATGGGTCATGTTGGATGGTGTAGACAGGGTTGGGCTGAAGGGCCTGTTTCCGTGTTGTATGACCATAACTCGAATGCAATGAGCTAGGAAAAAAGGTTCTGACAGATTCTCTGGAGAATCCCTTCCATATTCACATGGCCTTTTAATCAACACCTGTCAATTCAGAAGATGATTTCAATTAGAAGTTTTGAAGTTTATTGGAAGCTATAAGTTCCACCTGTATGCCAGATGTTATCAAATGTTGTCTGCAAAAAGCAAAATGTCTATGTGAAAGGATTGCCAGCTGAATTTAACAGGCAAATGCGAATCTCAAAATTTAGCTGGTCCGATCAACTGAGGATTACTGCCCAAAGAATGCAAATCCACACTGATATGTGAGACAGCTCTTCATCCACTAGAAGAAGAGAGTTGAAGAGGACAGTTGAGCAAATGGCCTGAGGAATAGTTAATGGAGTTTTAATACAGAGAAGTGCCAGGTGCTGCGTTTTGAGAAGTCAAACTAGGGTAGAGAATGGCAGTATTCTGGGGAGTGTTGTAGCGTAGAGGGATGTAGGAGTGCAGAGAACATAGGTTTAAAGTGAGGTAGGATACATAGTTACATAGGCAATAGGTGCAGGGGTAGGCCATTCGGCCCTTCGAGCTAGCACCGACATTCAATGTGATCATGGCTGATCATCCACAATCAGTACCCTGTTCCTGCCTTCTGCCCATATCCCTTGATTCTGCTAGCCCAAAGAGCTCTATCTGACTCTCTTTTGAATGCATCCAGTGAATCGGCCTCCACTGCCTTCTGAGGCAGAGAATTCCACAAATTCACAACTCTCTCTATGAAAAGGTTTTTCCTCATCTCAGTTCTAAATGGCCTACCCCTTATTCTTAAACTATGGCCCCAGGTTCTGGACTCCCCCAACATCGGGAACATGTTTCCTGCATCTTGCGTGTCCAATCCCTTAATAATTTTATGTTTCTATAAGATCCCTTCTCATCCTTCTAAATTCCAGTGAATACAAGCCCAGTTGCTCCATTTTTTCATCATATGACAGTCCCGCCATCCCGAGAATTAACCTCGTGAACCTATGCTGCACTCCCTCAATAGCAAGAATGTCCTTCCTCAAAATAGGAGACCAAAACTGCACACAATACTCCAGGTGTGGTCTCACCAGGGCCCTGTACACTGCAGAAGGACCTCTTTACTCCTGTATTTAACTCCTCTCGTTATGAAGGCCAACATGCCATTAGCTTTCTTCACTGCCTGCTGTACCTGCATACTTACTTTCAGTGACTGATGTACAAGGACACCCAGGTCTCGTTGTACTCCCTCTTTTCCTAACCTCACTTTTATTTCAATCTCAACTTTTTTCAATCTCTTACCTTGCCAGAGATGCGATTGTTTTCCGGATCATATCTCGGGTCACTCTGCGGCCTAACATCATGGAGCTGGCGGCCTTGCTCGAGACTGCGTTTGAGCTCCACCGCGGGGCCGTAGACACCATCGGAGCCTGCGATCCTTTGCCTGGGATCGATGCTCCAACCGCGGCCTGCGAATTTCAACATCAAGGAGCTCTCAGTCTTGGGTAGAGACTGATGTCGGGAAGCTCCAAGCCACATGAGGTTCAACCAGCCCCGACCCGGGGTCCGATCGCCCGACGCGGGGGAGTTGAGATCCCCCCCGATGCGGGACCTTGATCGCCCCGACGCGGAGGGCTCGACCGCCGGTTTTGGGAGCCAAGATCGCCCCAACAACGGAAGGTTCGAGTGCCCCAACAGCGGGAGAACAATGAAGGGAAGTGATTGATTTTTTTTTGCCTTCCATCACAGTGAGGAATGTGGGGGAGTCGCTGTGGTGGATGTTCATGTTAAAAATTTATTTGGGTGTCTTGTTGCTCTTTATTGGTATGGCTGTAAATCAAATTCCTCGTCTGTTGCAAAACGTACTTGGCTAATAAATTACTATTATGATTATTATGATTATAATTTATCCACATTATACTGCATCTGCCATGCATCTGCCCACTCACCCAACCTGTCCAAGTCACCCTGCATTCTCATAGCATCCTCTTCACAGTTCACACTGCCACACAGCCTTGTGTCATCTGCAAATTTGCTAATGGTACTTTTAATTCCTTTATCTAAATCATTAATGTATATTGTAAATAGCTGCGGTCACAGCACCGAGCCTTGCGGTACCCCACTAGTCACTGTCTGCCATTCTGAAAGGGTCCTGTTGAGCCCTACTCCTTGTTTCCTGTCTGCCAACCAATTTTCTATCCATGTCAATACCCTACCCCCAATACCATGTGCGCTAATTGTGCCCACTAATCTCCTGTGAGGGACCTTATCAAAGGCTTTCTGAAAGTCCAGGTACACTGCATCCACTGGCTCTCCCTTGTCCATTTTACTTGTTACATCCTCAAAAAATTCAAGAAGATTTTTCAAGCGTGATTGCCCCTTCGTAAATCCATGCTGGCTTGGACCGATCCTTTTACTGCTATCCAAATGCGCCGCTATTACATCTTTAATAATCGACTCCAGCATCTTCCCCACCACCGATATCAGGCTAACTGATCTATAATTCCCTGCTCTCTCTCTCCCTCCTTTCTTAAAAAGTGGGATAACATTAGCTACCCTCCGATCCACAGGAACTGATCCAGAATCTATAGAACATTGGAAAATGATCACCAATGCGTCCACGATTTCTAGAGCCACCTCCTTGAGTACCCTGGGATGTGGATATGGGCCAGGCACAGGCAGGTGGGAATAGTTTAGAAAGGCTGGTTGGTGTGGCCAAGTTGGGCCGAAGGGCCTGCTTCCACGCTGTATGAATCTATGATACTTGTGATGCCTTTCTCTGTGGCAGACAGCAGAGAGATCTCTCTGTAGCTCTTGCACTTAGGCATGTGAAGGTCAGAATTGTGTTGCTTCCAGGGTTCCTTACAATGTTTTCATTACTTTAGTTTAGTTTAGTTTAGAGATACAGCATGGAAACAGGCCCTTCGGCCCATTGAGTCCACGCCGACCAATGATCAACCCGTACACTAACATTATTCTACACATTAGGGGCAATTTATAATTTTTACCGAAGCCAATTAACCTACAAACCTGCATGTCTTTGGCATGTGGGAGGTAAACTGAGCTCCCGGAGAAAACCTACACTGTCACGGGGAGAATGTACAAACTTTGTACAGACAGCATCCGTAATCAGGATCAAACCTGGGTATCTGGCGCTGTTAGGCAGCAACTCTACCATTGAGCCACTGTGATCCCAGATGAGTGAGATGAGGCAGGGAATTTAGGTCAGAGGTTCCTGCCTGCCAAGGTTATAGAAATTCAGCAGATATACAAGGATATGGTCAAGGAGAGAGTCTTGGTTGAGGGCTTATGCAAAGTATTCTTTCCAGCTGGCCCCGAGTGCCTTGCTGTGCTTGATAGGCTCTCCTTCATTCTTGACTAGGATAGGATTGGCTAGATAGGCTCTTAAGGGCAGGACAGGCCCTTAAACATTTGGCCTGAACTCCTCTGAAGAATGTGTGCATGTTGGAGTTTCCAGCAAGTTACTAGATCTTCTGTTCAATGATTCAATAGTTTATAAGTTCACAAGTAATAGGAGTAGAATTAGGCCATTCAGCCCATCGACTCTACTCCGCCATTCAATCATGGCTGATCTCTGCCTCTTGAACCCCATAATCCTTGACACCCGTTCTAGTCAAGAATTTGTCTATCTCTGCCTTAAAAATATCCACTGACTTGGCCTCCACAGCCCCTGTGGCAATGAGTTCTACAGATTAAAGAAATTCTTCCTAAAAGAGCACCCTTTAATTCTGAGGCTATGATCTTTGGTCCTAGACTCTCCCACCAGTGGAAACATCCTTTCCGCATCCATCTATCTATGCCTTTAATTATTCTGTAAGTTTCAATGAGGTCCCCCCTCAACCTTCTAAACTCCAGCGAGTAGAGGCCCAGTGCTGCCAAACACTCATCATATGCTAACCCACTCATTCCTGGAATCATTCTTGTAAACCTGCTCTGGACCCTTTCCAGAGCCAACACATCCTTCCTCAGCTTTGGGGCCCAATTCTTTATTATCACATGTACAGATGTACAGAGATATTTTTAATATACAGTTGTAGGGACATAGGGATTGACTGGGAGTTCGAACCCTCGGATTGGCTAACGATGTCACGAGGTGTGCCAGCGCGGGAGAGACAAGTTAGTCTAGTGTTGAACTCCGTCCAGTAAGGACGTATTCGTTGGTTGTCTACAGTTGTGAGTATTGCGTTTGTTACGGGGTTTTTGCCCATGCAAATAAACTCCGTCTTCAACACTCACCCACTTCTGGACTCGCCACATTGGTGACCCCGACGTGATCGACGATCACAAGAAGATGTCTCAGGAAGGAGCGAACAGTGGACAGCCCAAAGCGACCGGCGTTCACCTGCCCCCGTTCTGGGCCCATCAACCGCACATGTGGTTCGTACAAGTAGAGTCCCAGTTCCACATCAAGAGTCGTGGAGGACCAGGAGAAGTTCCACCATCTGGTAAGCTGCCTACAGCCCGAGGTGGCCGCGCGGGTGGGACGGTACCTGACCAGCCCCCCCCAAACCGAGAGGTACGAGGGGCTCAAGAGGCTCCTCCTGAGGGTTTGTGGCTTTAGCCAGAACCAGCGGGCTCTGAAGCTCTACATCTACCGGAGCTGGGGGATCGGCTACCGTCCGCCCTAATGACCGAGATGCTTACCTTGATCGGCGACCACCAGCCGGGCATGATGTTTGAAGCGGCATTCCGGGAGAAATTGCCCCGGGACGTCAGGTTAGTCTTGGCGGACGTCTCCTTTGCAGACCCGGTGGCGTTCGCGGAGAAGGCGGACACCCTCGTAACGGAGGCCCCGACGGGAGACGAGTCGGTAAACCGGGTTTCCAGGCCTAGGAGCGACCGGCCGCGCGGCCAAGATGGCGGCGCATCAGCCGCCATTTTACAGAAAGCCCGCCAAGACGGAGCTGCAGCGGCCACCATTTTGCAGCGGGTCCACGCAACAGAGCCGCACAGGCGCGGCTGGTGTTTCTTCCACCAGCGGTGGGGCGGTGAAGCCCGAAATTGCAGGGCCCCGTGTACCTTTTCGGGAAATGCCTCGGCGGATCGAACATAGAGGCAGTCTTGATCGGCCGCAATCGCCGCCTCTACATCAAGGATCGAGGTACCGGCACCGTGTTCCTGGTCGATACGGGAGCGGTCGTTAGCATCGTGCCTCCCTACGGCTGCGAAGTTCGAGCAGGTAGGAAGGGTCCGCCCCTCATCGCGGTCAAGGGCAGTCCCATCCGCACCTACGGCAAGAGGGCCATGTCCCTGTCCTTCCGGCCAGCGACCTACCATTGGGAGTTCATCGTTGCCGACGTGGGCCAGGCCACCCTGGGCGCGGATTTCCTCTGGGCTTTTTCGTTGGTCGCAGACGTTCGCGGGAAGGGCCTACAACCCTCGGCTAGCAGTATGGAGCCTGCTACTCCTCCACCTGCCACCCTACCCTGCCCGTCGATCCGGGCCGTCACCGCGGTCCCCGATCAGTTCGCTGCGGTCCTCGCCGAGTTCCAGGATCTCCTCTTACAGCGGTTCGATGCCCCTTCCGCCAAGCACGGGGTCGTCCATTTCATCCCTACCGAGGTGCCGCCTGTATTCGCCCGGGCTCGGCGTCTGCCCCCTGACAAGCTGGCCATGGCTCGGGAGGAGTTCCTGAATTTGGAACGGATGGGGATCGTTCGGCCTTCAGACAGTCCGTGGGCCTCCCCCTTGCATATGGTCTCCAAAGCATCTAGGGGGTGGAGACTATGCGGGGACTACTGGCGTCTTAACACTGCCACCCGGTCTGACCGCTATCCGGTCCCTCATATACAGGACTTCTCAGCCAGCCTCGAGGGCGCTACGGTGTTTTCAAAGATCGATTTGGTGCGAGGATATCATCAGATCCCTGTCCACCCACCGGACATTCCCAAGACGGCTACGATTACTCCGTTCAGTTTATTTGAGTGGTTGCGCATGCCGTTCGGTCTCAAAAACGCGGCTCAGGCATTCCAGCGTCTCATGGATCATGTGGGTCGCGGACTGTCTTTTGTGTTTATTTATCTTGATGACATTCTGATTGCTAGTCGTTGAGTCCCAGAGCACCTGGTCCACCTTCGCACTCTGTTCCAGAGGCTGCAAGCCCACGGCCTGATCCTCCACCCCGTCCAAATGCCAGTTCGGCCTGTCCGCGGTGGATTTCCTGGGTCACCGGGTCACACCGGCCGGTGCCACTCCATTGCCCGCCAAGGTGGACGCCGTCCGCTCTTTTCCCCGCCCTACCACCATCAAGGGCTTGCAGCAATTCGTGGGCATGGTGAATTTTTATCACCGGTTCGTGCCTGCGGCAGCTCGGATCATGCGGCCCTTTTTTCAATGCCTCGCAGATAATCCCGCTGAGTTGGTCTGGACCATAGCTGCCGAGGCGGCCTTTGACGCGGTCAAGCTGGCCCTCGCCAACGCCACCATGCTCGTGCACCCCCGCTCCTCGGCCCTGACGGTGGATGGCTCAGCCGTGGCGGTGGGTGGGGTCTTAGAGCAACAGGCCGATGGTCACTGGCAGCCTCTGGCATTCTTCAGCTGGCAGCTTACTCGGCCTGAGCTGAACTACAGTGCTTTCGACAGGGAGCTCCTGGCCCTCTATTTAGCTGTCCGTCATTTTCGCTATTTTTTGGGGGGCCGAGTTTTTGTTGCCTATACGGATCACAAGCCCCTCACGTTTGCTTTTTCTAAGGTCTCGGATCCGTGGTCGGCCCGCCAGCAACGGCACCTCACCCTCATTTCGGAGTTCACCACGGATGTTCGCCACATCGCGGGTAGGCTTAATGCCGTTGCTGACGCCCTGTCCCGCCCGGCCATTTCCTCTGTTGCTGCGGTGGGGGCTGAGGTGGATTTCCGGGAGCTAGCGGAGGCTCAGCGCCTGGAAGACATTGCCTCAGCGTACGCCTCCACTGCCTCAGGGTTGCGGTTGGCCCAGGTGGCGTGCGGCCCCACAGGTACCACACTTTGGTGTGACGTTTCCCTTCCCCGCCCCCGCCCGGTTGTGCCGACCACCCTACGGCGTAAGGTTTTTGAGGCCATTCACGGCCTGGCACACCCGTCCATTCGGGCGACCTCGGCTATGGTGGCTGCCCGATTTGTCTGCCACGGCCTGCGGAAGCAGGTGGCCGCCTGGGCCCGCGCCTGTGTCCCGTGCCAGACCTCCAAGGTCCACCGCCACGTCCAGCCTCCGTGCCAGAATTTCGTGATTCCGCCCGTCCGTTTTTTCCACATTCATGTAGATTTGGTTGGTCCATTGCCTTACTCTAGGGGCTACACTCATCTCCTGACAGTGGTAGACCGTTTTACTCGTTGGCCGGAGGCTTTTCTGTTGTCAGACACCTCGGCGGCCTCCTGCGCACGAGCCCTGGCGTTGCATTGGGTTGCCTGTTTTGGCGTCCCGGCCATCATCACTACCGACCGGGGCGCCCAGTTCACCTCGTCCCTGTGGGTCGCGCTTGCACAGCTGTATGGGTCCCGCTTGCAGCAGACTACCGCCTATCATCCCCAGGCTAACGGGATGGTAGAGCGCTTCCACCGACAGCTGAAGGCGTCCCTCTGTGCCCGCCTGACCGGCCCTGAATGGGCTGACCAGCTGCCTTGGGTCCTCCTCGGTATTCGCACGGCCCCTAAGTCCGATCTGGGTAAGTCCGATCTTTTTCCTCCATCCTCCGACCTGCCGTCTTCCGTCCCGTCAGTTTTGGCTTCTCTCCGGGCTTCCCTCCAAGCGCCGCCCCACCCAGTTCAGCGATCCAGGCCATCACGGCCCCCGGTCAGTTCGATGCGGTCCTAGCGGAGTTCCCGCAGCTCCTCGTTCAGCGGTTCGATGCACCTTCCGAGAAGCATGGGGTGGTGCATTTCATTCCGACCGAGGGGCCGCCGGTTTTTGCCCGGGCACGGCGCCTCCCACCCGAAAAGCTGGCCATGGCTCGAGAGGAGTTCTTGAGCTTGGAGAGGCTGGGAATTGTGCGGCCTTCAAGTAGTCCGTGGGCCTCACCCTTGCACATGGTTTCCAAAGCATCTGGGGGGTGGAGACCATGTGGGGATTTCCAACGACTTAACGCGGCAACACGGCCGGACCGCTACCCGATTCCGCACATACAGGACTTCTCAGCTAGCCTGGAGGGGGCTACAATTTTTTCGAAGATCGATCTGGTGCGGGGGTATCATCAGATCCTGGTCCACCCGCCGGACATCCCAAAGATGGCTACCATTACTCTGTTCGGGTTGTTTGAGTGGTTGCGCATGCCTTTCGGCCTTAAAAACGCAGCTCAGGCATTTCAGCGTCTCATGGACCGTGTGGGTCGAGGTTTGCCATTCGTGTTCATTTACCTCGATGACATTTTGATTGCCAGCCGTTCGGTCCAGGAGCACTTAGTCCACCTCCGCACTATATTCCAGAGGCTGCAGGACCACGGCCTGATTCTGCACCCGGACAAATGCCAATTCGGCCTGTCGGTGGTAAATGTTTTGGGTCACCAGGTGACATCCTCCCTTCCGCCCCCGCTTTGCCACCACCCGTTACGTCGGTGTTGGGTTCCCTCCGGGCACGGGTGGGTTCTCTGGCTCCAGTCCCGACCTCCTGGCACGGAAGCGCGGCGGTCCACGTCCCGTCGGACTTGCGGGACTGTGATTTCGTGTTCCTGCGGAAAGATTCCCACCGCCCCCCTCTTCAGCCAGTTTATCAGGGCCCGTTTCAGGTACTGAAGAGAGGGGCTGTCACTTTTACCTTACAGGTGGGAAATCGCCAGGAACTCGTTTCCGTATCCCGGCTCAAGCCGGCCCATTTGGACCAGGACCTCCCTGTGTCGGTGGCCCAGCCGCCGCGCAGGGGCCGGCCTATGGCCGCCCCCCTGGTGCCGCCAGCGGCGCCTTGTTTGCCACCCTCAGCCCCCCGCCGCCTATGGTTGGGCCCGGGCCCCCGTTCCCGATCAAGCGCTCTCCGTCGCCTATGCCCTCCGCTTCCGGGGCCCCTCCATCGCCTCCGGCGGTGGCGACCTCCCCGCCTCCCGTCACATTGGCGGTATCGGTTTCCCCCCTCCGTACGCGTTCCGGGAGGGAGGTCCGTGCACCCGTGAGGTACGGTTTCGAGGGTTCTGGGGGGGGGTCATGTAGGGACATACGGATTAGCGGGGGGTCTCGAACCCTCGGTTGGGCTAACGAGTCACGAGATGCGGGAGCGCGAGGTATAGTTGTGTCTAGCGACCAGCTGGAGAGATGAGATTAGATTGTATTGGCTAGTTAAGTAGTGTGTGTCCAAAGCAAGCAGTTGCAGTTTGTTACGGTTACCTACGAATAAAGACCTTTGAACAATAACGCTCGTTTTGGACTCACTACAAGACCATATTTTAAAAAATAAATCAGGTTTGTCAATTAAGGCAAATCTTATTTTTTCCAAATACAGGGTCTCTGTCATTTCCGTAGTCCAATTTAAGTATTAATTTTTTCGCAGTTATTAAACTGTAATCAAGAAAATGTACCTGACTTGTTGTAAAGTTTGTAATATGTTCTGATAATCCTAATATAATTAATTTTGGATCCATATCCAATTGCTTGTCGATAACTTTAGAAACTATTTAAAAAATATCCAACCAGAAATTTTGCATTTTTATGCAAGTTACAAAAATATGAGTTAAATTAGCTTCTTAAAATTGACATTTATCACAAATAGGAGAGATACTAGGAAAAATCCTATTTAATTTCGTCTTCGAATAATATAATCTATGTATTATTTTAAATTGTATTAAGGAATGTCTAGTATTTAATGAACATTGGTGTATATGTTGTAAACTTTCATCCCATATATCTTGCATTATGAGTTGGTTCAATTCGTCCTCCCATGCTCGTCTATATGATTCTGATGACGGAATGTCAGTATCTAGGAGTGTATTATAAATAAAGGATATTAATTTATTTGAATTATAATGTCGATTCAGGCATACATCAAGAGTTTCTGGACCTCTAAATTTATATTCTTGCATGTGTAATTTTGCATAATCTCTAAGTTGTAAATATCTAAAATAATTATTAACATGTAATCCGTACTTCTGCTGTAAATCCTGAAAAGAAAGAAAAGTTCCCTTATGATAAAGATCTCCCACCCTTTTAATTCCATAACTTTTCCATTGAGCAAATCCTCTATCTAAGACAGACGGTTTAAAAGAAGGGTTATTCGCAATAGGGAGGAAAGCAGATAATTTACTCAGTTTTAAAGTAAGTTTTAATTATTTCCAGGTACGGATAACACTGTGTATAATCGGATTACCTCCATATGTTTTTTAATTTAAATTTATTGGAGCTAAGAGGATCGCACCAATATCAAATGGTAAACAATCCTCTTTCTCCATCTTTAACCAATCCGGTTGTTGATCAGTGTCATCCAACCAGCAGGTTATATTTTTAATATTAACCGCCCAATAATAAAATAAGAAGTTAGGTAAGGCAATTCCTCCATTAGTTTTAGACTTACATAGATGTCTTTTATTTATTCTATGAGTCTTGTAGTCCCAAATGAAATTAGTAATAATTGAATCGATTTTTAAAAAAACTTTTTGCTTGAAAAAAAACTTTATTGCTTGAAATAAGTATAGTAGCTGTGGAAGAAAGATCATCTTTATAGCATTACTACAACCAACAAATGATATAGGGAGTGTTTTCCAAAATTGGATATTTCTGTGTAATTTAGTAAGTAAAGGAGGAAAATTTAATTTAAATAAAGAAGTGTGGCGGATCAGGCCACTCCTTGGGTCAGCCCCTCGTTACGTGACGGACAGGCGTAAGGGGTTAAAAGTGAGACCAAGGGGAGGCGTGGCATATCCCTGGGAGAACTACGCTGTGGGCAGGAGCTCACAGCATAATAAAGAATCTTACTAAAAACTGCCTGGCGTCTTGCCTTTTCTCTGGCCTCCGCCAGGCCACTACATTGGTGACCCCGACGGACATCACACGTAGTGATGTCGAACGCTGATGCGCAACCCAGTCCTGCCGACCCCGGTCCTGCCGACCTCGATGCCGTCTCCCTCAAATTCCCGACCCTGTGGACCGAAGAGCCTGAGGTCTGGTTCCAGCAGGCAGAGGCACAGTTTGCTGTGCGAGGGGTAACCGTCGACTTGACGAAGTACTTTTATGTCGTCGGCGCCCTGGACCAGGCGACAGCAAGGCGAATAAAGCCTTACCTTAATGACCCCCCCGCGGATGACAAATATAAGGGCCTTAAAGAACTCCTTATCAGGAGGTTCGGCCTCAGCGACGCCGAGAGGGCAACTCGCGTTATGAGCCAGGGGGGGCTCGGGGACCGACGGCCGTCGGCCCTTCTGGAGGACATGCTCGCCCTTATGGGCAACCACCCGCCCTGTTTCTTATTCAAGCAGGCCTACCTGCGGCAGCTCCCGGTCGACCTCCGTTCTCAGCTCGCTGAGGATCCCTTCACCGACACGCAGCGGCTGGGCGAGCGCGCTGATCAAATATGGATGTCCTGTCGGGAGGACCTGGAAGCCCTAGCCGTCTTTTCCGCGGCGTCGGAAGGCCAACAGCAAGCTGGGGCCGCCGTCGACCCCGTTTCAGGGCGACCCCCGCGGCGAAATCCGGCCGCCATCGGGCACCCCGGTGCCGGCACGCCCTTCTCACACGGCCCGCCGACAGTTCAGCCAGACGCCACCAGAGGTCGCTGGTGGTCGGCCCAAGCAGCACCACCTCCAATACCGCTGGAGACCACTGGAGGTCGCTGGTGGGCAACCCAGTCTGCACCACCACCGGACACCAGCAAAAGTGGCTGGTGCTATTATCACCGTCGTTGGGGACCGAACGCCAAGCAATGTCGCCTACCCTGTGCCTTTCCGGGAAACGCAAGGGCCGGCCGTCAGTGATCCCTTCGGCGGCCGGCCAGATCCATCGTGTGTTCGCCCGGGATCGCCGCACCGGGGGTCGGTTCCTCGTCGACACTGGAGCAGAGGTGAGCGTCCTACCTCCTTCCACCGCCGATATCCATACGGGCAAACGCGGCCCCCTCCTCACTGCGGCGAACGGTAGCCCCATCAACACTTACGGGGTCTGCCAGCTCGCCCTTAACTTCGGTGACAGCTGGTTCACGTGGCGTTTCATCATTGCAGATGTTTCCCAGCCGCTGCTGGGCGCCGACTTCCTGCGGGCGCATTCTATGCTCGTGGATGTCAGGCGGCAGCGCCTGGTGCACTCCAGCACGCTGAGGCCGGTCTCTCCCAACGTCGCACACCTGTCGTCCGTGGATGTGACGTACGCGCGCATCCTGGCGGACTTCCCGGACATTGTGGAAACCCACTTCTCCTCCTCCGCTCCCAAGCACGGGGTGCAACATCACATCCCCACCACCGGGCCACCCGTGCACGCCCGAGCGCGGCGTCTCGCTCCAGACAAGCTCCGTCTAGCTCGAGAGGAGTTTCGTCAGATGGAGTCAATGGGCATCGTGCGCCCCTCCGATAGCCCGTGGGCGTCACCACTCCACTTGGTCCCCAAGGCGGACGGGGGTTGGCGATCGTGCGGGGACTATCGGCGCTTAAATGACGCGACCGTTCCCGACAGATACCCGGTTCCGCACATCCAGGACTTTAATGCCCACCTGGCCGGAGCATCCGTGTTCTCCAAGGTGGACCTTGTGCGCGGATATAATCAAATCCCGGTCCACCCCGATGACATCCCCAAGACTGCCATCATCACCCCGTTCGGCCTATTCGAGTTCCTACGGATGCCGTTCGGGTTGAAGAACGCCGCACAGGCCTTCCAACGGCTTATGGACTGTGTGTGCCGTGGCCTGGAATTCGTCTTTGTGTACTTGGACGACGTACTCGTGGCCAGCCGCTCGAGGCAGGAGCACTGCACCCACCTCCGCCAGCTGTGTAAACGCCTCAGCGAGTACGGTTTGTCCATCAATACTTCCAAATGCCGTTTTGGGGTGACGGCCATCGATTTCCTCGGCCATCGGGTGACCCCACAAGGGGTGGTACCTCTTCCGGACAGGGTCGAAGCTGTCCGCCGTTTCCCCCGACCGACCACTGTCAAGGGCCTGCAGGAATTCGCTGGGATGGTCTCGTTCTATCACCGCTTCCTGCCGTCGGTAGCCCGAACTATGCGCCCACTCTTCCACCTCATGGCTGGTCGCCGCAAGGAGGTCGAGTGGGACGACGAAGCAGGAGCGGCCTTTGAGCAGGCTAAGGAGGCCCTGGCCAGGGCCACGATGCTCGTCCATCCTAAGGAGGATGCCCCAACCGCCCTGACCATGGACGCTTCTGAGGTGGCGGTCGGTGCGGTGCTAGAGCAGCACATCGACGGGTGTTGGCGGCCACTCGCCTTCTTTAGCAGGCACCTCAGCGGGGCCCAACGGCATTACAGCGCGTTCGACCGGGAGCTCCTCGCCCTCTACCTCGCGGTACGCCACTTTCGGTACTTCCTAGAGGGGAGACCCTTCACCGCGTTCACAGACCACAAGCCACTCACCTTTGCGTTCGCCAAGGTTTCGGATCCGTGGTCTGCGCGGCAACAGAGACAATTGGCTTATGTGTCGGAATACACCACCTCAATTCGGTTCGTGGAGGGAAAAAACAACAGGGTGGCCGACGCCCTGTCTAGACCCGCGATCCACGCCGTCCTACAAATGGCCGGGGGGATCGACTATTCCGCCCTAGCAGCCGCACAGCTGGGGGACGAGGAGATGGCCACCTATCGTACAGCCGTGTCCGGCCTGCAGCTGGAGGACATTGTCTGTGGCCCCGGGGATACAACACTGTTGTGCGACACCTCCACTGGCCTGCCTCGGCCCATCGTCCTTGTCGTCTGGCGTCGCAGGGTATTCGAGGTGCTCCACGGGCTGTCTCACCCCTCCATTCGGGCGACGGTGGCCCTTGTATCCTCCCGTTTCATGTGGCACGGGCTGCGTAAGCAGGTCGCACACTGGGCACGCACCTGCATCCCGTGCCAAACTTCAAAAATCCAGCGACACGTGCGTGCTCCTCTGCACGAGTTTCGTGTCCCTCGGCAGCGCTTCGACCACATTCATGTGGACATCGTGGGGCCGCTGCCGCCGTCCCGGGGCATGACCCACCTCTTCACTGTGGTAGATCGCTTCACGCGGTGGCCGGAGGCCATTCCGCTGGCAGACACCTCGACGGCCACCTGCGCGCGGGCCTTGGCGGCGCACTGGATCGCCCGGTTCGGGGTGCCACTGGACATTACATCCGACCGGGGGACACAGTTCACTTCGGAACTGTGGTCGGCCATGGCAAGACTCTTGGGTGTCAGCCTACACCACACTACGGCGTACCATCCACAGTCGAACGGGTTGGTGGAACGCTTTCACCGCCAGCTGAAAGCTGCCCTGAAGGCTCGGCTCACGGGCCCAGACTGGGTGGACGCCCTGCCGTGGGTTTTGCTGGGGATCCGCACCGCACCCAAGGAGGACTTGGCCTCCTCCTCCGCCGAGTTGGTGTACGGGGCCCCCTTGACGGTTCCCGGGGAGTTCATCCCACCAGCGCAGGGTCGAGTGGAGCAGCCTTCTGACGCCCTGCAACGTCTTCGGCAGACGGTGGGCAGGCTGGCACCTGTGCCCACGTCACGTCATGGGACCTTCCAGCCACACGTCCCTGCCGCTCTAGAGGACTGCCAGTTTGTGTTCCTGCGCAGGGACGCACACCGATCACTTCTCCAGCGGCCGTACGAGGGCCCCTTCCGGGTCCTGCAACACGGCTCGGCCACATTCGTTCTGGACATGGGGGGTCGCAGAGAGAATGTTTCGGTCGCACGGCTGAAGCCGGCACACGTGGACATTGATCGGCCAGTGCCGGTTGCGCAGCCCCGCCCGCGCGGTCGCCCCCCGTCCAAGCTACCCCCTCCAGTGTCTGCTACGACCCCTCCACCTGTGGAGCGGCGCGGGTCAGCACGGTCGCTGGGGGAGGCCCGCGGGGATCTGGAGTCCGGGTAAGTGACGGTCGGCTCGGTCAGCGGATGGCCGGGGAGGGCGTGGGCGGCGGTGAAGGGGTCGGGAAGGTCGGCGGCAGCGGTGAAGGGGTCGGGAAGGACGTGGGCGGCAGCGGCGGTGCAGAGGCCTCGCTCGTCGGCGGCAACGGCCCCGGGGAGGCGGTGGAGGTCGGCGGCGGCAGCCTCAGGTGAGCCTCGGCAATCAGCGGCCCCGGGGAGGCGGTGGAGGTCGGCGTCGGCGGCAGCGGCCCCGGGGAGGCGGTGGAGGTCGGCGTCGGCAGCAGCGGCCCAGGGGAGGCGGTGGAGGTCGGCGTCGGCGGCAGCGGCCCAGGGGAGGCGGTGGAGGTCGGCGTCGGCGGCAGCGGCCCAGGGGAGGCGGTGGTCGGCGTCGGCAGCAGCGGCCCCGGGGAGGCGGTGGAGGTCGGCGTCGGCGACAGCGGCCCAGGGGAGGCGGTGGTCGGCGTCGGCAGCAGCGGCCCCGGGGAGGCGGTGGTCGGCGTCGGCGGCAGCGGCCCCGGGGAGGCGGTGGTCGGCGTCGGCGGCCCCGGGGAGGCGGTGGAGGTCGGCGGCAGCGGCCCAGGGGATGCGGTGGTCGGCGTCGGCGGCAGCGGCCCCGGGGAGGCGGTGAGGAGCGGTACTGCACCTGGTGGCAGTAATGGCGTCGCGGGCCTCTGCCTCGTGGTGTGCCGGCCGGCAGTGCGGAGCAGCGGTGGAGTTGCGGGCCTGCGGGCGGTCGAGTCGCTGCCGAGGAGTGTCGGTGGAGGCATCCGTCTGGAGGCGGGATAGTTTGCGAGCCTTGGTGGAGTCCAGGTAGGTGAAGAATCGAGTGTTGAGGGCGTGGATCCGGCGTAGGATGAAGTATAGTTGGGGCCCGTTGCAGGTATGGGTGAATGAGGCCCGGAGCTGTGGGAGAGTCAGAGAGAGGGCCTGCTGGTGCCTGCGCATCCCAGCCAGGGTACAACGCAGGGCACGGAAAGAAAACTGTTCAGAGTAGTGGCAGATGGTCTGTTGGAGACGGTAGTCCGGGTTGGGTCCGAATTGGGAGGTCTGGAAACGGAGCTGGAAACCACGAGGCAGAAGATGGAGGCGCAGGCAAGTCCCAAGGAAGCAGATGTGGCTGTGGTAGCGAGTCTGGGTCAAGATGTGGTCGTAGAGTAGGAGGGCAGGAGAAATCACAGAGGGGGAGCAGCGAGAGAGCATGTTACTGAACTCTCGTCGAAGAGAGGAGGAGAACTTCTTCAAAGTGGACATACCTCGAAGAGAAATCGCAGTGGAGCAACCAGTAGTATAAGAAAATAACTGCAGATGCTGGTACAAATCGATTTATTCACAAAATGCTGGAGTAACTCAGCAGGTCAGGCAGCATCTCGGGAGAGAAGGAATGGGTGACGTTTCGGGTCGAGACCCTTCTTCAGACTGATGTCGGGGGTGGGACAAAGGAAGGATATAGGTGGAGACAGGAAGATAGAGGGAGATCTGGGAAGGAGGAGGGGAAGGGAGGGACAGAGGAGCTATCTGAAGTTGGAGAAGTCGACGTTCATACCACCGGGCCGCAAACTGCCCAGGCGAAATATGAGGTGCTGCTCCTCCAATTTCCGGCGGGCCTCACTATGGCACTGGAGGAGGCCCATGACAGAGAGGTCAGACTGGGAATGGGAGGGGGAGTTAAAGTGCTGGGCCACCGGGAGATCAGTTGCGTTAATGCGGACCGAGCGCAGGTGTTCAGCGAAGCGATCGCCGAGCCTGCGCTTGGTTTCGCCGATATAGATGAGTTGACATCTAGAGCAGCGGATGCAATAGATGAGGTTGGAGGAGGTGCAGGTGAACCTCTGTCTCACCTGGAAAGAATGTTTGGGTCCTTTGATGGAGTTGAGGGGGGAGGTAAAGGGACAGGTGTTGCATCTCGTGCGGTTGCAAGGGAAAGTGCCCGGGGTTAGGGTGGTTTGGGTAGGAAGGGACGAGTGGACCAGGGAGTTGCGGAGGGAACGGTCTCTGCGGAATGCAGAGAGGGGAGGGGATGGGAAGATATGGCCAGTGGTGGGGTCCTGTTGTAGGTGACGGAAATGTTGGTGGATGAGAATCCTTATGTTTTTTAGGAATAAGTATTATTGTTGATTCAGTCAGAGTTTGTGGTAATCTCTGTTGTTTAAAGGCGTAACTATATACAGTTTGCAAACGTGGAGAGATCAAATCACTAAATTTTTTATAAAATTCATTATTTAAGCCGTCAGGGCCAGGAGTCTTCCCATTTTTCATGGATTTAATGGTCTCTTCAACATCTTTCATAGTTATTTCTGTGCCCAGTAAGTTTCTGTCACTCTCATTCAAACCGGGGAGGTTACATTCCTGCAAAAAGTTTTGCATCTGCGCAGAGCTATCTGTTATTTTTGATGAATATAATGTCTGATAAAATTGCAAAAATCTCTGATTAATATCCTTGGGTAGTTTAAGCAAATCTCCGTTATCTGTTCTAATTTTATGAATTGTAGATTCATCTTCTAATTTACGGAGTTGACGTGCTAGCAATTTCTGTGGTTTATCTCCAAATTCGAAATGTTTTTGTTTAGTATATTGAAAAAAGCCTTAAAATGTGAGCTGAGAGTATATAATTTAACTTATATTTGAGAGCAGCGATTTTATTATGTATTTCAATAGAGGGAGCGATGGCATTTGTTATGTCTAACTGTTTTATCTGTCTTTCTAGCTCATGTTGTTCAACCCGCTTCTTCTTGTTTTGAGACGCTTGAAAGGCAATAATACATCCTCTCACAAACGCTTTAAATGTTTCCCAAAGCAGGGACGCAGGTGTTTCAGGGAGGTCATTTGCGTAAAAAAAGTTTCAATTTGCGATTTAAGATAGTCATAACATGCTGTTTCATTTAAAATTTGAGGATTAAATCTCCAATTGGTCTGTTTCCCCGTTACTCCTTGGAGTTTTACCCTAAATGTTAAAGGGGCATGATCGGATATAATAATATTATGATATTTTGAATTATACGTATGAGGAATAAGTTTGGAGTCCACCAAGAAATAATCAATTCTTGAGTAAGTTTTATGCACTGGTGAATAAAATGAATACTCTCGGCCTGAAGGGTTTTCAATTCTCCAAACATCTTTTATATTTGCACTATTTATATAAGAGTTTAATAATTCACACGACTTGGATTTTGTTTTCCTTTGAGTTGACGATCTATCCAAGTAAGGATCTAGTGTACAATTTAAATCTCCTCCAATTATCAAGTTATATTGTCCAAATTCTGGAATGGTATTACATTTTTTTTTTTAAAGTAACGGATTATCAAAATTTGGTGCATAGACATTCACCAATATCAATTTTGTGGAGTATAGTTCTCCCACTAATATAACATATCTACCTTCAATGTCAACTATAGAGGAGGTATGTTTAAATGGTATACCCTTACGAATTAAAATGGCAGCACCTCTTGATTTAAAGGGAAATGATGAGTGAAATAATTTATCAATCCATTTGCCTTTCAATCTGTTATGTGCTACATTTTTGAGATGAGTTTCCTGAAGGAACATTATATCAGCATCAATAGATTTTAAATGTGAAAGTACTTTACCTCTTTTAATTGGTTCATTAATATCCTTGACATTCCAACTACAAAATGTAATACCTTTACCCCCTGTTTTCATAGTAGTATCTTGCATCTTAACCGATAAATAGTCTATAATAAAGCAAATGGCCTGGCACCCAAACTACAACATTTTTCTTGAATGAAGGGTGGATGATTTTTTGTACTACGTGGAATGTCTCCCGGAAATATCTCCCAAAAGTATATAAATTCTGAATAATGACATAATGATAAAAATTGAATCTAAAAAAAAAATCAATATATAAAAGGTTAAAAGAGTGCAGGAAAAAAAAAGAAACAACTAAAACTACAACTACAATTAGTGCAGTTAGTGATAGCCACCCTAAGGTGGCAAAAAATCTAAGGACTTCCGTGGGACGTAAAAAAAATAATAATACTAGCTCCGATTTTTAACGAAGTTGTTGTTTTTTTTTAAATAAAAGAGAGGTAAACGGGGCAGGCCCGAAACTAATTAGTCTATAATAAATCGATTTTTCTGTCTAAGGTATATTAATTAAGTGTTCGAAATAAAGTTTACATAAATCAAATATTACTTGTACTTCTTATTAGTAATGATTAATAATAATATATATGTTTTTTGATTAATAGTAATTAGTTACGATTAATATTCGTATAGTATGTACACTAAGCTTAAATCTTTAGACTTTAATATCTTAAAGTCCAATCAGTTGTCTGCCAATTAATAAAGCCGTGAAGTAATATTCAACCCTTCAGCGACCTTTCGATCTCCCGAGCGAATTCCAGTGCTTTATTGTGGTCAGTAAAAAAGGATTCTGTTCGATTGTAGGTAACTCGGAGTTTTGCTGGATACAACATACCAAATCTGAGCGATGGGATCTTCCTAAGGATAGATCTTGACTCATTGAACAGTGCTCTTTTCTTGACCACCTCAGCAGGATAATCTCTGAAGATGCGAATCTCATCGCCTTGAAATGATAAAGTTCTGTTGCTAGCAATTCTCGACAGCATATCTTCTAAAACGTGAGGATAATGCACCTTCAGTATCAAATGTCTTGGAGGGGCGTTAGCACCTGGACTTGCTCTCAGTGCTCTGTGGGCTCGATCCAGCAAGGGCTTTGAATCCATTTTCAAAACTTCTTGTAAAAGCTCAGCAGTAAAGTCACGGAGGTTTTTAGCTTTCTCTTTACCTTCTTTAACTCCGAATTCTTAAATTTTGTCATTTAGAATTACCCTCTAGGTCAGTACATTTTTCAGTTAATTTCATTAATAGATCAGATAAACGCTGAATCTCCGTCAATACTGTTTTTGTTGTTTCAGCACTTGTCTCGGCTAAAGCTTCCAACTCACATATAGCCTCGTCATGTTGTTGTATTGACGCAGTGATGTGGTTCACCTTACCGGAAAAATCGGAGTCCAACTTTTGTAGCTTGGAGGTTACTTCCTCCATGTGTTCATTCATGATTTCACATATTTCAACCTTTGTTGAAGCCAACTGGTCCTTAATAATAGTTAGTATTTCCCCCTTCATTCCTTTAAGCGATACTAATTCAGCTTTCATCTCTTGGAGTTCAACCGTAATATTCGTTACTTGAGACTTCATACCTGAAAGCTCCTCACCAACAACGCTACGAAATTCTTCCAAACCAATTTTTTTTGGCTGTGGATTCCGGGATCGTTTGGAAGTTTCTTCCTGAGTCAACGCTGAAGTTTGGGCTGCAGCAGAGGCTTCCACCTGTCCTGGTTCTTCTTCTTCCAACAGTCTTGTTTTAACCGTTCCTTTTTTAACGGGGGGGTGCGATTTAGCGACATTTAATATTAAAAGTCGCGATCTGATGACGTCACCCACCCTTCGTTAAGAATTGCCGGTAAGTTACAACGGGCCCGTCCCGTTCCTCTCTCCTTAAGTCGAAATTTTCACGGAGCTAGTTGGCGTGCGACTTACTCAGTCCATAGCGCCACCGGAAGTTACTGACATTTTAAACATTAAAAAAATCACTTTTCCACTTACCCTGGCTGTCAGCCACGTTCAATGTCACAATGGGACCCGCCTGAGTGACAGGAGTGGTGGCAAATGAGGGGTGGCAGTGGCCATCTTCACGCTCAAAGCAATGGCTGTCGCCGTCGAGCTGCCTCTGCTGCTGAATGAGGATACAATCTTGAGGATCTCCAAGATCCTGGGTGCATCCCGGGACCGTCGGTGGGCGAGAGTGAACAGGGAGAAGGCACTGACCTCGGCCCCTTTTCTCCTGCGGGCCGGGCGTTGAGCATAAGCCTCTCCTGCTGCTCGGCTGCGATCTGCGGGGAGCGACGGCCATCTTGTGGATACTCTGGCACAACCTCTACCGCACGCTGCACCATGGGAGGAAGGTCAGGCGCGGGGCACGCCGAGACGGGCGGCAGTCCTCCCACTGGTCCACCCGGGGGGAGCACATTTTTAAAAGTTTATTCGGCAAATTGTTTATAAAAAGTAACAAAAGTGGATTTATTCAGACCACGGGGGAATGATGAGTTGGCTGGGCCTAAAATTGTCACGCTATCGTGTACCGTTTTTTTTGGATGGATGGATGGATGGATGGATGGATGGATGGATGGATGGACGGACGGACGGACGGACGGACGGGTGGGTGAATGGATGGATGGATGCTGTGGATATGAACTGGAACAATAATATTCAAATTTGCTGCAGCTTTACAGGTCTATTAGATGCTGTAACAGCAACTAATGAGAGGTCTGTTCATTCGTCTGATAACTGAGGGGAAGTTGTTTCTGAATCTGGTGGTACATGCTTTCAAGCTTTTATGTCTTCTGTCAGACAGAAGAGGGGAGAAGACAAAATGACCTCTGTAAGCGGTGCTAGATTTTGTCAGTTGCATTCATGTGCCCCAGCTAATGAATGAAAGAAATCTATATGCCTTCTTCACTACCTTGCTGCCACCTTCAGTAATCCATGGATTTGCACACCAACTCCTCTGTTCCTTAATACTCTCTAGGGGCCTGCCATTGTCTATGTACTACTCTTATTTGTACTCTCCAAACGCATTACCTCACACGGTCGGCACAGTGGCGCAGCGGTAGAGTTGCTGCCTTACAGCACAAGAGACCCGGGTTCAATCCTGACTACGGGTACTGTCTGTATGGAGTTTGCACGTTCCCCCAGGTACTCCCGGGTGCTCCAGTTTTCTCACACACTCCAAAGACATACAGGTTTTTAGGTTAATTGGCTTCAGTAAAAATTGTAAATTATCCCCAGTATGTAGGATAGTGCTAGTGTTCGGGGATTGCTGGTCGGCGCAGACTCGGTGGGCCGATAGGTCTGTTTCCGCGCTATATCTCTAAACTAATCCAAACTAAATTTACCTGGAATAAATTCCATCTGCTGTTTAATAAGCTCAGTTCCTACTATTCACACCAAAAATATTCAAGTAATCTGCATTAATCACACTGTGCTGTCCTCAAAATACGATTGTATTTCTTGACAGTCAGCTTCCTTTATCAAGACTCTGAAGACACAAACTCTTTTGTCCACTGATTTATTGAATCTGGAAAGTGTGAAACTACAAGTGCAAAAAGGCGTAGAAATAACAGTTATGCTTATTGCAAACATATTACAATAACATTGTAAATAAACATTCTACCTAAAATCACGAATCCCAAACATACAATGCCCTTCATAATGTTTGGGACAAAGACACATTATTTATTTATTGGCCTCTGTACTCCACAATTTGAGATTTGTAATAGAAAAAATCACACGTGGTTACATTGTCAGATTTTAATAAAGGCCCTTTTTATACATTTTGGTTTCACCATGTAGAAATTACAGCAGTGTTTATACATAGTCCCCTCATTTCAGGGCACCACAATGTTTGGGACACAGCGATGTCATGTAAATGAAAGTAGTCATGTTTGGTATTTTGTTGCATATCATTTGCATGCAATGTTTTGGACACATGGCTTCACAGGTGTTTGTAATTGCTCATTTGGTTTTAATTGCCCCCTTAATGCAGGTATCTGAGAGCTCTCAGCATCTAGTCTTTCCTCCAGTCTTTCCATCACCTTTGGAAATGTTATTGCTGTTTATCAACATGACGACCAAAGATGTGCCAAAGAAAATTAAAGAAGCCATAAGACTGAGAAACAAAGAATAAAACTGTTAGTGACATCAGCCAAATCTTAGGCTTCCCAAAATGAACTGTTTTGAACATCATTAAGAAGAAAGAGAGCACTGGTGAGCTTACTAATCGCAAAGGGACTGGCAGGCCAAGGAAGACCTCCACAGTTGATGACAGAAGAATTCTCTCTATGATAGAGAAAAATCCCCAAACACCTGTCCGACAGATCAGAGACACTCTTCAGGAGTCGGGTATGGATTTGTCAATGACCACGGTCCACAGAAGACTTCATGAACACTTACATGCCACTGCTACATGGGTGGTTTTAAACTAAAAAGTGGGAGGGGTATGCCAAATGGGCTAGACAAGGATGGAGTTAAAGGGAAAGAGAGTATAAGAAATGTTAAGAAAGACACCAGAATTAACAGCGACAGAAAGCTCACGAAGGGATAGGAGAGTATGGCCAAGTGTAATAGGAATCGATGTGAAAGGTGAAATGAGTAATGGATTAAAAGTATTATTTCTGAATGCGTGAAGGAAAGAAGTAAAGTGGATGAACTGAGGCTGAGAGATTGGTAGAAATGTCATTGTGGGGATTACAGAGATTTGGCTGCAGGAGGATCGGGACCTGGAACTGAACATTCAGGGTGATATATCCTATAGAAAGGACAGGCAGGTGGGCAGAGGAGGTGGGGTAGCTCTGTTGGTGAGGGATGAAATTCAGTCCTTGTGAGGGGTTGACATATGAACTGATGATGTAGAGTCACTGTGGATAGAATTGAGGAATTGTAAAGGTAAGAAAACACTAATGGGAGTCATCTACAGGCCCCCAAACAGTAGCCTGGATATAGAGTGTAAGTGCAGCAGGCGTTAAAACTGGCATGTAACAAAGGTAATGTCACTGTGGTTATGGGGGATTTCAATATGCAGGTAGACTGAGAAATCAGGTTGGTTCTGGACCCCAAGAAAGGGAGTTTGTAGAGTGCCTCCGCGATGGATTTTAGAGCAGCTTATACTGGAGCCTACCAGAGAGAAGGCAATTCTGGATTTAGTGTTCAATAGTCAATAGTCGTTTATTTGTCACATACACATAAATGTGTAGTCAAATGAAACATTACTCGCAGTTCAACAATAAGACCAATAAGAATAATCAATAAAAATGCAATAACACACACAATCATAAACTAACACCAAACAAAAAGAAACATCCATCACAGTGAATCTCCTCCAGTCCCCTCCTCACTGTGATGGAAGGCCAGAATATATTTTTCTCTTCCCTGCCGTCTTCTCCCGCGGTCAGGCTGTTGGAGTTGCCACGTCGGGGCGGTCGGGGCTCCCGACATTGAAGCCCCCGCTGGACGGTGAAAGGTCCGCGGCGGGCCGACCCAAGCCCCGCGGTTCGGGGCGGGCGAAGACGCGGCCGCTGCCGCTGCCGCTGCCGCTGCCGCTGCTGGAGCTCCCGATGTCGACCCCCATCCAGGGGCCTGCAGGCTTCCGACATCCACGCGGCCCGCGCCGAAGCCTCCAGGGACGAGTCTCAGCCGCTCCCGCAACATCCGAAGGCGGCCAACGCCGCAGGTGGTGAGTCCGGGCCGCGGGCTCTGCGAACCAGAGCTCAGGTGGTCCCAGGTGCATGGCCGGTGGTAGGCCGCAGCGTGATCGGAGACACGACACAGAAACAAAGGTCGCGTCTCCGTTCGGGAGAGACGATGTTAAAGTTACAGTTCCCGTTCCCTCCCACCCCCCCCCCCCCGCCACATAACATACAAACACTACACCATATTAAAACTACAATTCATACAAATTGGTCCAATTAACCAGGTTTAATAAAGGGAACTCAAGGTAAAGGAACTGCTTGGAGGTAGTGATGATAATATAATTAGTTTTAGTCTGCAATTTGAGAGGTAAAAGGTTAAATCAGAAATGCCTGTGTTGCAGTTGAACAAAGAGGACTATGAAGGCATGAAAGAGGAGCTGGTCAAGGTTGACTGGAAAAGGATCCTAGCAGGAATGATGGTGGAACAGCAATGGCAGGAATTTCTGGGCATAATCCAGAAGATGCAGGATCATTTCATTCCAAAGACGAAGAAAGATTCTAAGGGGAGTAAGAGCCAACTGTGGTTGACAAGGGAAGTTAGGGATGGAATAAAACTAAAAGAAAAGATGTATAACAGAGCAAAGAGTAGCAGGAAGCCAGAGGATTGGGCAATTTTCAAAGGACAACAGAAGATAACAAAAAGGGCAATAGGGGTTGAAAAGTTGAAGTACGAGGGGAAGCTGGCCAAGAATATAAAGAAGGACAGTAAAAGCTTATTTAGGTATGTTAAGAGAAAAAGATTAGTAAAGACAAATGTTGGTCCCTTGAAGGTAAAAACGGGTGAAATTATTATGGGTAACAAATGAAATGGCAGAAGAGTTGAACAGGTACTTCAGATCTGTCTTCACTAAGGAAGACACAAACTCCCAGATGTACTGGAGGACAGAGGATCTAGGGAGACAGAGGAACTGAAAGAAATTTGCATTAGGCAAGAAATAGTAATGGGTAGACTGATGGTTCTGAAGGTTGATAAATCCCCAGGGCCTGATGGTCTGCATCCCAGGGTACTCAAGGAGGTGGCTCTATAAATCATGGACGCATTGGTGATCATTTTCCAATGTTCTGTAAATTCAGGATCAGTTCCTGTGGATTGGAGGGTAGCTAATGTATCCCACTTTTCAAGAAAGAGCGAGAGAGAGAAAACGGGGAATTATAGACCAATTAGCCTGACAACGGTAGTGGGGAAGATGCTGGAGTCAATTATTAAAGAAGTAATAATGGTGCATTTGGATAGCAGTAAAAGGATTGGTCCATGTCAGCATGGATTTATGAAGGGGAAATCCTGCTTGACTAATCTTCTGGAATTTTTTGAGGATGTGACAAGTAAAATGGATGAAGGAGAGCCAGTGGATGTAGTATATGTAGACTTTCAGAAAGCCTTTGATAAGGTCCCACACGAGAGATTGGTGAGCACAATAAGAGCACATGGTATTGGGCGTAGGGTATTGACATGGATTGAGAATTGGTTGGCAGACAGGAAGCAAAGAGTAGGAATAAACAGGTCCTTTTCAGAATGGCAGGCAGTGGCGAGTGGAGTGCCGCAAGGCTCGGTGCTGGGGCCGCAACTATTTAGAATATATATTAATGATTTGGATGATGGAATTAGAAGTAACACTAGCAAGTTTGCAGATGACACAAAGCTGGATGGCAGTGTGAACTGTGAAGAGGATGTTGGGAGGTTGCAGGGTGACTTGGACAGGTTGAGTGAGTGGGCAGATGCGTGGCAGATGCAGTATAATGTAGATAAATGTGAGGTTATCCCCTTTGGCGGCAAAAACAAGGAGGCAGATTATTACCTCAATGGTGTCAGATTAGGTAAAGGGGAACTGCAACGAGACCTGGGTGTCTATGTACACCAGTCACTGAAAGTAAGCGTGCAGGTGCAGCAGGCAGTAAAGAAAGCTAATGGCATGTTGACCTTCATAACAAGAGGATTTGAGTATAGGGGCAAAGAGGTTTTTCTGCAGTTGTATAAGGCCTTGGTGAGACCACATCTGGAGTATTGTGTGCCGTTTTGGTCTCCTAATTTGAGGAAAGACCTCCTTGCTATTGAGGCAGTGCAGCGTAGGTTCACGAGGTTAATCCCTGGGTTGGCGGGACTGTTATATGAGGAAAGATTGGAAAAACTGAGTTTGTATTCATTGGAATTTAGAAGGATGAGAGGGGATCTTAAAGAGACGTTTAAAATATAAAAGGTCTGGACAAGCTAGATGCAGGAAAAATATTCCCAATGTTTTGGAAGTCCAGAACCAGGGGCCATAGTCTAAGAATAAAGGGGACGCCATTTAAAACTGAGGTGAGAAGAAACTTTTTCACCCAAAGAGTTTGAATTTGTGGAATTCTCTGCCACAGAAGGCAGTGGAGGCCAATTCACTGGATGAATTTAAAAGAGAGTTAGATAGAGCTCTAGGAGGCAGTGGAATCAAGGAATATGGGGAGAAGGCAGGCACAGGTAACTGATTGTGGATGATCAGCCATGATCACAATGAATGACTGTGCTGGCTTGAAGGGCCAATTGGCCTCCTCCTGCACCTATTTTTTATGGTTCTATTTTCTATGAAATTCCCTGCTCTGGGAAACACTACTGAAGCAGATTTACAGAGAGTTCCCTTCAGATTGTACATTTGAACCTCTGGGCAATCTGAAAGAAGGATTATACCATAAAAAATAATCTCATATTAAAGTTTGCCATCATGTCTTTGTTCAAGTGGTAAATGCATCCATGTTTCCGTCTACAAAACGATATTAGGAATTGAAAAGACACCTGAACAGGTACATAAATGGCCTCCTCCTGCAACTATTTTCTATGTTTCTATGTTTCTCTCTGCTATCTACAGACTTCATGTAAGCCTTTTTCTCTACTTCTTGCAGAACAAAATTTCTGTACCTCGGTACTGATGATACTAATAAACGTCAACCTGCATTTAAACCTGAATTAACTCATATTTATTTTCTGCAAACTTTTACATAATATTCGCTAGGCAGGTTTTAGTGATGTTGAGATGTGCTGCTCATGTCCTGTTGTCCTTTTTAGTTTAGTGTCGATTAGTTTATTGTCACGTGTACTGAGGTACAGTGAAAAGCTTATGATGCGTGCTAAGCAGATAGAGGAAAGTCAATTCATGATTACAATCGAGCCATTTATAGTACATAGATATGTGATAATGTACATGGTAAGTAAATAATGTTTCGTGCAAGGTGAGGCCAGTAAAATCTGAAAGTAAGAAATGTTGCTGCAGGAGTAGAGATTTAAAAGTGTGGAGTGATTGTAATATGTGATTGTAGATCTGTTTCTGTGGCTAGTACGCAAATTGTCGCTTAGGTTGGGCGCTATATGGTTTACCTCTCAGGGTATCAACTCACATGTCAAATAAAGGGACACTAAGCCAAGGTTTCATACAACAATCTTTATCAGCACTCAAGTTACTTAAACATGCATGCATAGCACTAGTTTAGTTTAGTTTAGAGATATAGCGTGGAAACAGACCCTTTCAGCCCACTGGGTCCGCGCCGACCAGCGATTCCCACACATTAGCATGATCCTATACCCACCAAGGACAATTTTTACATTTACCAAGCCAATTAACCTACAAACCTGTACGTCTTTGGAGTGTGGGAGGAAACTGAAGATCTCGGAGAAAACTCAGGCAGGTCACGGGGAGAACATACAAACTCCATACAGACAGCACCCGTAGTCGGGATTGAACCCTGGTCTCCAGCGCTGCATTCGCTGTAAGGCTGCAACTCTACCGCTGCGCCACCGAGGCCCACCAGAAATTGGAGGAACAGCACCTCATATTTCGTTTGGGCAGCCTAACTTCCAATAATTTCACATTTGATCTACTGATCCAATGGCTTGGCCTTAAATATCACCCGTGTGAAATGAATTGCCCAACTCTGCTGGGAGGATAGTCTTCGCCGAGATTCAGACTCAGGGTCCTTTTCTTGTAATGGTTTCTCCTCAAGGATATTGTTACTGATGTCTCAGTTAGCCCTTCTTTTATACAATTATTCTTCCAATCTTCTTGAGAGCTTCTTTGCACTTTACTCCAGCCCAAGACCCTCACAATGCTGAAGTCAATCGTTTCATGTTGCCATTCACTCAAGGACTGGACAAACAAAACAGTCTGAAAGAGGGTCCCAACCCCCAAATGTCAGCTATCCAGGTTGTCCAGAAATGCTGCCTGACCCCCTGAGTTACTCCTACTCCCTGAGTTACTCCTACTCCAACTGAGCACTTCAACTCCCCCTCCCACTCCTAGTCTGACCTTTCTGTCATGGGCCTCCTCCAGTGCCATAGTGAGGCCCACCAGAAATTGGAGGAACAGCACCTCATATTTCGTTTGGGCAGCCTACAACCCAGCGGTATGAACATTGACTTCTCTAACTTTAGATAGTTCCTCTGTCCCTCTCTTCCCAGTTCTCCCACTGTCTTCCTGTCTCCACCTATATCCTTTCTTTGTCCTCTCCCCTGACATCAGTCTGAAGAAGGGTCTCGACCTGAAATGTCACCCATTCCCTCTCACCAAGATGCTGCCTGACCTGCTGAGTTACTCCAGCATTTTGTGATACCCTGAGTTACTCCAGTACTTTTGTGTCATTTCTGTGAAATGCCATTTGTCTAACAAACAAAAGTTTCTTCGCTGATGTTATCTAATTGCTCATTCCCCCATAAAGATTCATTAGTCATGCAGTCACACCTTTATCAATACAAGTACATGTTTCTTTTGACCACTTCAAATTCCTGCTGGCAGCATTCCACAATCATCTCAACTATTTGGTCCCTTAATCATCAGAATGTTTATTATGCTCTTGAAATTCTTCATACTATTTCCTTCACAAATTGTCAGTTCCCAACACATTATTTACTTGTTCTGTGCCCAGTGTCAGCTCCATGTTAGCACAATTTTATTTCCCCCTATTTAGAGATGCAGAGTGGAAACAGGCCCTTCGGCCCACCGAGTCCGCGACGACCAGCGATCCCCGCACATTAACACTATCCTACACACTAGGGACAATTTTTACATTTATACCAAGTCAATTAACCTACAAACCTGTACGTCTTTGGAGTGTGGGAGGGAATTGCATTTGGAAAAAAAAGTGAATTTTTAAACAACATGCAACTAGTCACTGGATCTTATGGACTGGTTTCAATTGCACGTAGGTGTGGTGAAGTGGGATTCCTGTGTTTTTTTCATGTTATTTTGCCTTGTCCCACGTGATTTACAATACTGAAGAACTGTAGAAAATGTCTAATCTTGCTTCACCTGTCATGGTTGGTGTGTTGGTCAAATTGTTACAATTGACAACTGCACCACCAAGCAGGGGTGCAGAAGGCTGACATCACACAACGCCAGGTTCAGAAACAGTTACTTTCTGACAGCCATCAGGTTCTTGCACGACCTGTACAACCCTAATCTTACCTTGGCAACAGAACACTATGGACCACTTCTGGCATTATAATGGACACGCTTTCTGATGGTATTTTGCACCCTGCCGCCACTTGTGGCAGCAGGCCTGGTTCGCTGCTGCGACCAGGTAAGACTGTACCAAGAACCTTAGTAGAGGGATTTCAGAGTACAAGTATATAGTTCTCTGAAAGTGGCATCGTAGGCCCTTAGGGTGGTGAAGAAGACTTTTGGCACGCTTGCCTTGATCATTCAGTTTTGAGGGAATTGAGTATAGAAGTTCTCAGCCCCCTTCTTTATTCCATAAACACCCATGACAATGAAGCTGTACAAATCCAATTCAAGTTACAAATTCGCTGTAGTGGGCCGGAATTAAATAATGACAAGACGGAGTACAGGAAGGAGATTGAGAGCCTTTTGAACTGGTGTCAAGATAACAACCTTTCTCTCAATGTCAACAAGAAAAAGGTGATAGTGATCGACTTCAGGAAGTGAAGAAAAAAACCCAAACTGCAGATGCTGGTCTAAATTGAAGGTGGACACAAAATGCCAGAGCAACTCAACGGCTCCTTCTCTCCAAAGATACTGCCTGACCCACTGAGTTGCTCTGGCATTTTGTGTCTACCTTCAGGAAGTGAAGAGGTAAACATACCCTGGCATACATTGATGGCGCTGAAGTAGGGATGGTTGAAAGCTTCAAGTTCCTTGGAGTCGATATCCTGCAGTTCTTTGGTTTCTACTTCCCTTGGCAGCTTGTCCCATATACCCACCACTCTGTCAGTGAAAATTGGTGGCCCTCTGGATCTTAATAAATCTTTCCCCTTCACCGTAAACTTATGCCTTCAATGTGGCTAGTCCAGGAGCACCGAGGCCACTGCCAATGCCTGTCTTCACCGCCTCCCGAGGCCACTCACAGGCAGGGCCTGCTGACTCCAACCATCAACGCCTCTCCAGCCACTCCTAGGCCGGGGCCTCCAATGCAGTCACCACTTGTGGCCCTCACCGCATCACCCGCCACTCTCTGGCCAGTCCTACCATCACCAATCGTCACCACATCCCTGACCGCAAAATAATGCATCAGTCTGAAGAAGAGTTCTGTTCCAGAACATCACCTATCCATATACTCCAGAGTTACTCCAGAACGTTGCACCTTCTTTTCAGGCAAATGGGATTAGCTGAAATGGGGGATCTTTATTGGCATGAATTAGTTTGGTTGAAGGGCCTATTTCCGTATGTATGACTCTATGACGAATGCTTCACGGTTGGCGTTGACCTCGATTGGCTGCGTTCTCTGCACATTATCATAATGGCAAACGGAGGAAAGAATACCTCAGAAATGGAGGCATCAATTTGTTGTGAGGTGTGATGATTCCTCAGTCAGACTTCCATCAAAGCTAAAGACCTGGCCAAATGCATTGCACAAACTGACTTCCCTCACCTGATCTTACTACAGACGACTGGAAGGCTTATCTTGATGGCCCGAAGTTGCCTTGAAGCCAGCCACTGAAGCACTCTCATGACGTAACTGGAATGATGCAGTCTGAACTTGCTGGTAAATTGAAACCCATAACATCTGACAAGGACCCACTCCTAGCTTTAGAGTGCAAACATCTTCTCAATCCCAAACAAATTCATCATACATTAAGCAATAAAGCAACTTATGCAGTATATATTTTCCCCTCCTTCCCCACTGTCTGAATAAAGAACCTTGTTGTCCAGCTCACTGTGAGCTTGCATATGTTCCTTGTGCTGAATGTGACAGCAGAAACACCAGTGCAAATGCTCTGGAAAAGCTGCAAAAGCTGAACCCAGGACTGAGCTTCGTAGGATGAATGGTGGTGGAAGACATTTGGAGTATTGGAGCAGTTCTGATCATGGTATTATAGGATGGGAATGGAAGCTTTGGAGAGGTTGCAGAAGAGGTTCATCAGGATGATGCATGGATTAGTGGCTATTAGCTATAAAGAGAGAGGTTGGATAAACGAGCTGTTTACTCTGGAGCATCAGAGGCTGAAGGGGCAACCTGGAAAAATATAAAATTATAAAGGCATAGATAGGCAGATAGTCATTAGATAGTCTTTTTCCCCAGGGTGGAAATGTCAATTACTCAAGGGCATCTATTTAAAGTGAGTGGGGGAACGTTTAAAGGAAATGTTTGAGGTAAATTTTACATGGAGTGGTGGGTGCCAGGAACACGCTGCCAGTGTTGGAAGCAGATACAACAACATTGGAGAGGCATGCAAACAGGCAGGGAATGGAGGAATATAGATCTTGGGCAAGCAAATGAGATTAGGTTAAATTTGCATCTGGTGAGCAGAGACATTGTGTTGTCCAGTGATGCTGCCTGACGTGCTGAGTTACTCCAGCATGTTGTGTCCTTTTAAGCTGAAATCCAGATGCTCATTAACATTTGAGTTTGGGCGTGATATTCCTTCAATTTATAACTACCTTTTTTCCCCTCTTTCTGAATTCCACTGAAGCATCTATGACCTGACAAGTCAATTCTGTATCTCTCTCCAAAGACACTGCTTGACCTGCTGAGCGTTTTCAGTGTTTTTATTTTAGATTTCCAGCATCTTGAATTGCATTTTGATTTACATTTCATGGCCAGGGTTTTGTGGAGCCACTGATATCAAGTTTTTTTTGTGTGCAGAATTAGCGGCAGGGTTTATCGTGATCTCTTGGGTACAAATGATAGGGTACAAATGATTAAATGGAGCAAAAATAAGTCTAAGGTACTCAACTCAAACAGTCCGAAGGACAGCTTCCAATGCAGAAGGGCACATCTTACTGATAAAACTTGGAGTCATGGAGTCATAGATTCAACAGACCCCAATCAGTGAAGATATGGGACAAATCATCCTCTATGATAATCCTCAACACTGGTGCATGCAAGGATGCATTCTCAGCCCCCTTCTTTACTCCATGTACGCCCATGTCTGTGCAGCCATGTACAAATCTAATTCAATTTTCAAATTCGCTGATGACACCACCATTGTGGGCCAGACATCAAATAATGATGAGACGGAGTACAGGAAGGAGATTGAGAACCTCGTGGCCTGGTGTCGAGACAACAACCTTTCTCTCAATGTCAGCAAGAAAAAGGAGATAGTGATTGACTTCAGGAAGCGAAGCGGTCCACATACCCCAGTTTGCATTGATGGTGCAACTTGAAATTCCGACGAGTAAATATCACCAACAACCTTTAGTATAAGAAAATAACTGCAGATGCTGGTACAAATCGATTTATTCACAAAATGCTGGAGTAACTCAGCAGGTCAGGCAGCATCTCGGGAGAGAAGGAATGGGTGACGTTTCGGGTCGAGACCCTTCTTCAGAATCACCAACAACAACCTTTCCTGGACCACCCATATTGAAGCAATGACAAAGAAAGCACACCAATGCCTCTACTTCCTTAGAAGGCTTAGGAAGTTAAGCCTGTCCCCTACAACTCTCACCAACCTCTACAGATGGTGTAGAAGTGTGAAAGTGCACACCTCCAGATTCAAGGACAATTTCTTCCCAGCTGTTATCAGGCAACTGAATCATTCTACCACAACCAGAGTCTTGCTGAACTACTATCTACCTCTTTGGTGACCCTCGGACTATCCTTGATCGGACTTTGCTGGCTTTACCTTGCACTAAATGTCATTCTCTTATCATGTAAATGGATGGATTGTAATCACGTATTGTCTTTCTGCTGACTGGATAGCATACAATGAAAGCTTTTCACTGTACCTTGATACCATAAACGAAACTAAATACAGTATGGAAACATGCCCTTCAGCCCAACTTGCCCACACCGACCAACATGCCCCATCTACACAAGTCCCACCTACTTGTGTTTGCCCCATATCCCTCTAAACCTATCCTATCCATGTACCTGTCCAAAAAAATGTTTGAACGTTGTGATAGTACTTGCCTCGACTACCTACACCGGCAGCTTGTTCCATAATACCAACACCATTTGTGTAAAAGGTTGCCCCCCCCCCCCCCCCACGTACCTATTATGAGGAACGAGGACATAGAGGAGCCCATGAATTTGTTGTAAAAAAATTCTAATTGAAAACAGAAAATAACCTTAAACAAAACCCAAGACAAAATCAAAAAGCATGTCCGTGCACACACCCTCAGCATTGTACAATTAGCCCAACTGTGTGGAAGAACGAACATTCTTTCCACTGCAGTCCAAGAGTGGTCGATCTGGTCGGTCAACTTAAGAAGGTATGTGTGGTCCCCATCTGACGATCCGGGGAATGTTGGAGCTCTGAACAATGCATTGGTTTAAGCAATTTGAAAGCAGACTGGCGATTTATACCGGCGCGCAGAGCATCGCTTTTCACTGTACCTTGGCACAATAAACTAAACGAAATCAGTGTGGAAACAAGCCCTTCAGCCCACCTTGCCCACACTGACCAACATGCCCCATCTGCACTATTCCCACATACTTGCGTTTGCCCCATATACCTCTAAACCTATTCTATCTACGTACCTGTCAAAAATAAATGTTTGAACGTTGCGATAGTACCTGCCTCAACTACCTGCACCGGCAGCTTGTTCCATAATACCAACACCCTTTGTGTAAAAAGTTGCCCCTCATGAACCTATTACGAGGACATAGAGGAGCCCATGAATTTGTTGTAAAAAAATCCTAATTGAAAACAAAAAATAACCTTAAACAAAACCCGAGAATACAGAATCAAAAGGCATGTCCGTGCACACACCCTCAGCAGTGTACAATTAGCCCAAACAGTGTGGAAGAACGAACATTCATTCCACTGCAGTCCAAATGTGGTCGATCTGGTCGGTCAACTTGAGAAGGTATGTGTGGTCCCCAACTGACCATCCGAGGAGTGTTGGGGCTCTGAACAATGCATTGGTTTAAGCAATTTGAAAGCAGACTGGCGATTAATAGCGGCGCGGAGAGCGTTGCTTGCAGTTGATCTTAATATCATTTAGCAACTTTTATCCAACTACCTGCAAAAATATAATATGCCGCTGTGAATAGAGAAGAGGAAATCCAGAATATGAACGCATCGATGATATGAAATTAACAGGAGAACCGTGACATGTGTGATGAGGGGGTGGAGTCGCTGGGCGGGATCACTTGAGGATTTGGACTTTAAAGCTATACGTATAACAGACAGAGACAAGTTCTGAAAAGTATAGTTCCGTCCTCTCTGTTCGTTGAAGGACCAGCCATGCACCTTAAGACGTTGTACGCCTTTATGGTGCTCATGTCTATATTTTGCTTCGGTTACGTCTCTTGGATGGGAAAAGGGAGGAAGACAAATTATAAGAATTATCACAGGTTTGGATTATATTCTTTGCAAAAAAAAAAGAGCTTTTTTCCAGCATGCGTGAGGGTAATTTGATACGAAAACCAATGTACTCACCATTATATTGCTACGGGGATTAAAGAAAACTGTTACGTCATCACAAAAGTAATTTGACTTGACCGCGTTGAGTCCGCGTTTAATTTCCTTGTGAACGAGTTGTTTGAATGAGCTTTATTGAATTTGGTTTCGTTTTTCTTCGACTCTTTTTCTGCCTTTTTTTCCCTGAAGCTTAATATTCATTGTGAATCGCTTGAAGCAATGTTTAGTTGTTCTTCTGATAGAAATGATTGTTTGGAGGTGTACAACACGAAAGTGAGCCATTCAGCTCAACTGGTCCATGCCGTCCGATATGCTTTTCCTGAGCTGATCACTCTTTCTTGTGCCTGGCCCATATCCCTCCAACTCTTTGGAGACACAAGCATTGATTAGGGATAGCTAATGACTGTGACCAGTTGTGTGCCCCAGGGATATGTGCTGTTTATCATCTAAACCAGCTATTTGGACGATAATGTACAAGAAAGATGATACTAAAACAGGCAGTATGGCGGTAGACAGTGAAGGTGGTTATCGGACATTACAGGGGATCTTGATCAGCTGGGCAAGTAGACCAAGTAATGGGAAATTAAGTTTAATTCACACAGTAAGGTGTTGCATTTTGGAAAGTCAACCCATGGCAGGTCCTTCACAGTAAAACCATAGTGAGAGGTTGGGCAGGCTTGGACTTTATTCCCTGGAGCACAGGAGACTGAGGGAACTGACCCTTTAGAGATACAGGGTGGAAAAAAAGCCTTTCGGCTCACTGATTTCCGCCAACCAGCGATTATCCCACACACTAACTCTATCCTACACACGATGGACAACTTACAATTTACAATTTTTACTGAAGCACCTCTTTGGAGTGTGGGGGGAAACTGGAGCACCCGGAGAAAACCCACATGGTCACAGGGAGAATGTATAAACCCGTGGTCAGGATCGAACCTGTGATCTATTGTGGTAGCAAATTGGAGGAACAGTACCTCATATTTCGCTTGGGGAGTTTACACCCCAAGGGTATGAACATTGACTTCTCTAACTTCAAGTAGCACTTGCTTTCCCTCTCTCTCTCCATCCCTTCCCCCTTCCCAGTTCTCCTACCAGTCTTACTGTCTCCGACTAAATTTTATCTCCGTACCACCCTCTCCCCTGACATCAGTCTGAAGACCTGAAACGTCACCCATTCCTTCTCTGCCAGTCCCGTTGAGCTACTCCAGCATTTTGTGTCTATCCGTGATCTATTGAGATGTATAAGATATTGTGAATGCACGGAATCTATTTCCCAGGCGAGGAGAATCAAGAAATGGAGGGCATAGGTTTAAGGTGAGAGGGGATAGGCAGTTTTCTCACACAGAGGGTGGTGGGCAGATGCACAAGTGGCCAGAGAAAGTGGTTAAAGCAGGTAAAGTAACAACATTTGGAAGACATTTGGAAGGATGGACATGTACATGGTTGTGCAGGAGGGTACTGCAGACTGGTTTATACTGAAGATGGACACAAAAAGCTAGAGTAACTCGTTGAACAACTTCACTCGGTCCACCCTGGCCTACGCAATCTCCCTGTTCCCTAACACTTTAACTCCTCTTCCCATTCCCACACTGACCTTTCTGTCCTTGTCCTTCTCCACTGTCAGAGTGAGACCAATGCAAATTGGAGGAACAGCACCCCATATTTCGCATGGGCAGATTACAACCCAGTGTAACTTTCTCTAACTTCAAGTAACTATTGCATCCCCTCTCTCTCCATCCCTCCCCCACCTTAGTCATTGTATTAGTTTCACTGTCGTTCTGTTGAGTTTCACTGTCTGTATCACTCATTACCACCTGCAGCAATGGACAATAGTGGCCCTCGCCTTTCCTTGCTCAATGTTGCTTTTTGCATATCTTTCATTCATTTGTTCTATGTACCTGTTCATATGTCTCATTTCCCTCTCCCCTGACTGTCTGAAGAAGGGTCTTGACCCAAAATGTCTCCTATTCCTTTTCTCCAGAGATGCTGCCTGACCCGCTGATGCACATGGTTTGGAAGGATATGAGCCAAATGTGGGCAAATGGGACAAGCTAATATGAGGCATCTTGGTTGGCATGGGCAGGTTGGGCTGAAGGGCCTGTTTCAGTACTGTGTGATTCTACGACTTTAAGTCAAATTTGACTAATGATAATGGCAGCATCCAATGTGACGGGTAACACAATGCTTGTGAACTTTTGCAATGATTATTAACTCATCCAGTCGTTTCTTTGTCATTTCTTGTGTATCTGAGAGAGAAATACAGTACCTTTCAAAATAAAATACCTCCAGTTTCATCACAGGAATTTTACCAAACAAAATTTAGCACCAAGTTATTCTAAAGAAATTACAGGGTAACAAACAAATGTTTCCCCAAAGAATTAGATTTTAACGTGAATCTTGAAGAATATGAAGATTGAGAGATGAATAAGATTAAGAAGGGTATTCCAGAATCTGGAGCAGTAGCAGCTGAAGACATGACCGCAATTAGTGGAGGGATTAAATATGGGATGTTTAAGAGACCAGAATTGGAGACCCAGTTATCTTTGAGAGTTAAGGGCCTGTCCCAGTTACGCAATTTTTAAGGCGACTGCTGGCGACTGTCAAATTTTATTTTACCCTATGACAATGACCACAACAATGCCAAGTCAGGTCGATACAAGTTACTAGCACCAGGCTAAGAGATTACACCGTCTTCGGAAACATCGCAAAATTCCCACGTTTACCTGACCGTCAAACTGTCACCCCCAATCTACCTGTCAAATGTCCTGACGGTAAATAAATTGGTTAAACAAAACTATCTTCTGGTATCTTCAAATGCCTTTTCTTAATTTAATATTATGTGCTTCTAAATGCATCTGCGACAACCTAGCAAACCTGGGGACAGCATGCGACGGTGCCCGCAATAAGCTACGGTACCTGGCGACAAGCCAGCTGTCGCCGAGAAATTTCTATCTGGAAAACTTTTCTGCGATGCGCCGAGATCCACTACGATTCATTGAAGACTCCTCACGATCATGCCCGCGACACCCCGGTCAACGTTCAGAGACAGCCTAGTCACCGGCAGTCGCCTTAAAATTGCCTAAGTGGGACAGGCCCTTTATAGAGAAGCGCAAGAGATGCTTGAAGGTGGTGTCACAGGTAGATGTGGTGGTCAAAAAGGCTTTTGGCACATTTGCCTTCGTCAGTTAGAGAATTGTGTGTAGAGGTTAGGAGGTCATGTTGCAGTATATAAGACATTGGTGAGGCCGCATTTGGAGTATTGTCTTCAGTTCTGGCACCATGTTATAGGAAAGATGTTGTTAAGTTAGAAATGGTGCAGAGAAGATTTACAAGGATGTTGCTAAGACTCGGGGGTATGAGCTGTAGGGAGAGGTTGAGCAGGATGCCCTGGAGCGCAGGAGGATGAGGGGTGATCTTATGAAGATATATAAAATCAAGAGAGGAATAGATCAGAGTCTTGCCGAGAGTTGGGGAATAGAGAATCAGAGAGCATAGGTTTAAGGTGAAGAGGGATAGATTTTATAAGAATCTGAGGGGTCATTTTTTTCATACAAAGGGTGGTGGGTGTCTGGAACGAGTTGCCGGAGGATGTAATTGGGGCTGGGATAATGGCTATGCTTAAGAAGCAATTAGACGGGTACACTGAAGTTTGGAGGGATATGGACCAAGCGCAGGCAGGTGGGGATAGTGTAGATGGGACATGTTGGCCGGTGTGAGCAAGTTGAGCTGAAGGGCCTGTTTCCACACTGTATCACTCTATGACTCTTAAGTGTTATTTAAGAAGAAGCTAATGTAGATCAACAAGGAGTAATGGGTGAAAGACAAAATAATTACGGTTTTGGGTGATTAGCAATATCAGTACACAAATAGTGGTTTTATTGCTCAACTTTTCTCATACATTTTCACAAAGGCAGATTTTAACTCTTTTTATTTTAGAATCAAAAAACAGAAGTTGACCGATCTGAAGGAACCAAATTCATCAGAATGTCAGAAGGTGGTCAAAACTCTCGTTGCTATACCCAAAAGGTAACAAAACTTTCCTTTCTCGCATCCAGCATCATTACAGTTTATATAAAATAAATTGTTGTACTGCAATAAGGTGGAGTCAAGCTTTCATTTGTAGTTGCTGTTCCCATCTTTATGTGCCTCCCACATACAGAGTAGAGACGTTCTGCTTCCCAATTCTGGTTTACTGTCCAAAGGGAAACTCGTATTAGTGAATGTGGGTTTTTTTTTCTCCCACTTCCTCTTCCCAGCCTTGGTGAGACCGCACCTGGAGTATTGTGTGCAGTTTTGGTCTCCTAACCTGAGGAAAGACGTTCTTGCCTTAGAGGGAGTACAGAGAAGGTTCACCAGATTGATCCCTGGGATGGCGGGACTTACATATGAGGAAAAACTAGATAGACTGGGCTTGTACTCGCTGGAATTTAGAAGACTGAGGGGGGATCTTATAGAAACATATAAAATTCTTAAGGGGTTGGAGAGGCTAGATGCGGGAAAATTGTTCCCGATGTTGGGGGAGTCCAGAACCAGGGGTCACAGCTTAAGGATAAGGGGAAGTCTTTTAGGACTGAGATGAGAAAACATTTCTTCACACAGAGAGTGGTGAGTCTGTGGAATTCTCTGCCACAGAAGGTAGTTGAGGCCAGTTCATTGGCTATATTTAAGAGGGAGTTAGATGTGGCCCTTTTTGCTAAAGGGATCAGGGGGTATGGAGAGAAGGCAGGTACAGGCTACTGAGCTGAATGATCAGCCATGATCATATTGAATGGCGGTGCAGGCTCGAAGGGCCGAATGGCCTACTCCTGCACCTATTTTCTATGTTTCTATGTTTCTATGTCAAGGATCCCTAAACCTCCAGCTATCATATGAGAATAATCATCTAATTGGCGACTGAGATCTGGTTACGGGAATTATCAGACTCCAAGCTCATAGAAGCAATGACATGGCTCATAGAATTGATTTTTTTTTAAACCAAAGGATGGGCACAAAATCAAACTTTGAATGTTTGCAGAGGAAACAGTTGTTGACTTCTTGTCCCCTTTATGATGCATTGTGTTTGGCTTTAAAATGATTTCTGGGGCAAACCAACGCGAGGAGAGAAAGCATTAGAATGAGTTGGAAGGAAATGCAGATGCTGATTTGTACCAAAGATAGACACAAATCGCTGGAATAACTCAGTGGGTCAGGCAGCATTTCCAGAGAAAAGGAAGAGATGACATTTCAGGTTGGAACCCTTTGTCATCTACTCATTTTCTCTGGAAATGTTGCCTGACCTGCTGCGTTACTCGTTTTGTGTCAAGCTTTAGAATTAATTGTGGAAACAAGGAACCAAAAAAGACACAAAGTGCTGGACTAACATTTCGGGTTGGGGGTCCTTCTC
>NW_027601405.1:87174-192131 GCF_053455715.1 Rhinoraja longicauda
AGAGTCATTAGTCATTCCACCTACTGTGAAATTCTGTATGTGTTGTTTGCCCGAAACATCTTGGACTTGAATAAATGTGGTGAAAAGAAGAAAAAAAAAAAAGAAGAAAAAAAAAAAAAAAGAAAAAAAAAAAGAGAGAGAGAGAGAGAGAGAGAGAGATGCTGTGGATATGAACTGGAACAATAATATTCAAATTTGCTGCAGCTTTACAGGTCCATTTGATGCTGTAACCGCATCTAATGAGAGGTCTGTTCATTCGTCTGATAACTGAGGGGAAGTTGTTTCTGAATCTGGTGGTACATGCTTTTATGTCTTCTGACTGACAGAAGAGGGGAGAAGATGAAATGACCTCTGTAAGCGGTGCTAGATTTTGTCAGTTGCATTCATGTGCCCCAGTTAATGAATGAAATAAATCTATATGCCTTCTTCACTACCTTGCTGCCACCTTCAGTAATCCATGGATTTGCACACCAACTCCTCTGTTCCTTAATACTCTCTAGGGGCCTGCCATTGTCTATGTACTACTCTTATTTGTACTCTCCAAACGCATTACCTCACTCGTGCGGCACAGTGGCGCAGCGGTAGAGTTGCTGCCTTACAGCACAAGAGGCCTGGGTTCAATCCTGACTACGGGTACTGTCTGTATGGAGTTTGCACGTTCCCCCAGGTACTCCCGGGTGCTCCAGTTTTCTCACACACTCCAAAGACATACAGGTTTTTAGGTTAATTGGCTTCAGTAAAAATTGTAAATCGTCCCTAGTGTGTCGGCGCAGACTCGGTGGGCCGAAAGGTCTGTTTCCCGCGCTGTATCTCTAAACTAATCCAAACTAAATTTACCTGGAATAAATTCCATCTGCTGTTTAATAAGCTCAGTTCCTACTATTCACACCAAAAATATTCAAGTAATCTGCATTAATCACACTGTGCTGTCCTCAAAATACGATTGTATTTCTTGACAGTCACCTTCCTTTATCAAGACTCTGAAGACACAAACTCTTTTGTCCACTGGTTTATTGAATCGGGAAAGTGTGAAACTACAAGTGCAAAAAGGCGTAGAAATAACAGTTATGCTTATTGCAAACATATTACAATAACATTGTAAATAAACATTCTACCTAAAATCACGAATCCCAAACATACAATGCCCATCATAATGTTTGGGACAAAGACACATTATTTAATTATTTGCCTCTGTACTCCACAATTTGAGATTTGTAATAGAAAAAATCACATGTGGTTAAAGTGCACATTGTCAGATTTTAATAAAGGCCCTTTTTATACATTTAGGTTTCACCATGTAGAAATTACAGCAGTGTTTATACATAGTCCCCTCATTTCAGGGCACCACAATGTTTGGGACACAGCAATGTCATGTAAATGAAAGTAGTCATGTTTGGTATTTTGTTGCATATCATTTGCATGCAATGTTTTGGACACATGGCTTCACAGGTGTTTGTAATTGCTCAGATGGTTTTAATTGCCCCCTTAATGCAGGTATCTGAGAGCTCTCAGCATCTAGTCTTTCCTCCAGTCTTTCCATCACCTTTGGAAATTTTATTGCTGTTTGTCAACATGACGCCAGAGAAAATTAAAGAAGCCATTATAAGACTGAGAAACAAAGAATAAAACTGTTAGCGACATCAGCCAAATCTTAGGCTTCCCAAAATGAACTGTTTTGAACATCATTAAGAAGAAAGAGAGCACTGGTGAGCTTACTAATCGCAAAGGGACTGGCAGGCCAAGGAAGACCTCCACAGCTGATGACAGAAGAATTCTCTCTATAATAGAGAAAAATCCCCAAACACCTGTCCGACAGATCAGAGACACTCTTCAGGAGTCAGGTATGGATTTGTCAATGACCACGGTCCACAGAAGACTTCATGAACACTCACATGCCACTGCTACACGGGTGGTTTTAAACTAAAAAGTGGGAGGAGTATGCCAAATGGGATAGACAAGGATGGAGTTAAAGGGAAAGAGAGTATAAGAAATGTTAAGAAAGACACCAGAATTAACAGCGACAGAAAGCTCACGAAGGGATAGGAGAGTATGGCCAAGTGTAATAGGGATCGATGTGAAAGGTGAAATGAGTAATGGATTAAAAGTATTATTTCTGAATGCGTGAAGGAAAGAAGTAAAGTGGATGAACTGAGGCTGAGAGATTGGTAGAAATGTCATTGTGGGGATTAAAGAGATTTGGCTGCATGGCCGGTGGTAGGCCACAGCGTGAACGGAGACACGACACAGAAACAAAGGTCGCGTCTCCGTTCGGGAGAGACAATGTTAAAGTTACAGTTCCCACCCCCCCCCACCCCCCCCCTCCCCCACCACATAACATACAAACACTACACCATCTTAAAACTACAATTCATACAAATTGGTCCAATTAACCAGGTTTAATAAAGGGAACTGAAGGTAAAGGAACTGCTTGGAGGTAGTGATCAATATCAATAGTCAATAGTCGTTTATTTGTCACATACACATAAATGTGTAGTGAAATGAAACATTACCCGCAGTTGAAACACTAAGACCAATAAGAATAATCAATAAAAATGCAATAACACATACAATCACAAACTAACACCAAACAAAAGAAACATCCATCACAGTGAGTGTCCTAAAGTCCCTCCTCACTGTGATGGAAGGACAAAATGTCTTTTCTCTTCCCTGCCGCCTTCTCCCGAGGTCAGGCTGTTGGAGTTGCCACGTCGGGGCGGTCGGGGCTCCCGACATTGGAGCGCCGCGCCGGACGGTGAAAGGTCCACGGCCTATTTCAGACCGCGCCGGACAGTGAAAGGTCCACGGCGGGCCGACCCAAGCCCCGCGATTCGGGGCGGGCGTAGATGCTGTCGCTGCCGCTGCCGGAGCTACCGATGTCGGCCCCCATCCAGGGGCCTGTGGGCTTCCGACGTCCACGCGGCCCTCGCCGGAGCCTCCGGAGACGAGTCGCAGCCGCTCCCGCAGCATCCGCAGGCAGCCAGCACCGCAGGTGGTGAGTCCGGGCCGCGGGCTCTGCGAACCAGAGCCCCAGGTGGTCCCAGGTGCATGGCCGGTGGTAGGCCGCAACGGGAACGGAGACACGACACAGAAACAAAGGTCGCGTCTCCATTCGGGAGAGAGAATTTTTTACAGTTCCCGTTCCCTCCCACCACCCCCAAACATAACATACAAACACTACACCATATTAAAACTACAACTCATACAAAAACAACAAAAAACACAAAAGACAGACGGACTGCAGGCAAGCCGCAGCTGCGACGGCAGCGCTGGCTCCAAAGTTATGATAATATAATTAGTTTTAATCTGCATTTTGAGAGGTAAAAGGTTAAATCAGAAATGCCTGTGTTGCAGTTGAACAAAGAGGACTATGAAGGCATGAGAGAGGAGCTGGTCAAGGTTGACTGGAAAAGGATCCTAGCAGGAATGACGGTGGAACAGCAATGGCAGGAATTTCTGGGCATAATCCAGAAGGTGCAGGATCATTTCATTCCAAAGACGAAGAAAGATTCTAAGGGGAGTAAGAGCCAACTGTGGTTCACAAGGGAAGTTAGGGATGGAATAAAACTAAAAGAAAAGATGTATAACAGAGCAAAGAGTAGCAGGAAGCCAGAGGATTGGGCAATTTTCAAAGGACAACAGAAGGTAACGAAAAGGGCAATAGGGGTTGAAAAGTTGAAGTACGAGGGGAAGCTGGCCAAGAATATAAAGAAGGACAGTAAAAGCTTATTTAGGTATGTTAAGAGAAAAAGATTAGTAAAGACAAATGTTGGTCCCTTGAAGGCAAAAACGGGTGAAATTATTATGGGTAACAAATGAAATGGCAGAAGAGTTGAACAGGTACTTCAGATCTGTCTTCACTAAGGAAGACACAAACTCCCAGATGTACTGGAGGACAGAGGATCTAGGGAGACAGAGGAACTGAAAGAAATTTGCATTAGGCAAGAAATAGTAATGGGTAGACTGATGGTTCTGAAGGTTGATAAATCCCCAGGGCCTGATGGTCTGCATCCCAGGGTACTCAAGGAGGTGGCTCTATAAATCGTGGACGCATTGGTGATCATTTTCCAATGTTCTGTAAATTCAGGATCAGTTCCTGTGGATTGGAGGGTAGCTAATGTATCCCGCAACTATTTAGAATATATATTAATGATTTGGATGATGGAATTAGAAGTAACACTAGCACGTTTGCAGATGACACAAAGCTGGATGGCAGTGTGAACTGTGAAGAGGATGTTAGGAGGTTGCAGGGTGACTTGGACAGGTTGAGTGAGTGGGCAGATGCGTGGCAGATGCAGTATAATGTAGATAAATGTGAGGTTATCCCCTTTGGCGGCAAAAACAAGGAGGCAGATTATTACCTCAATGGTGTCAGATTAGGTAAAGGGGAACTGCAACGAGACCTGGGTGTCTATGTACACCAGTCACTGAAAGTAAGCGTGCAGGTGCAGCAGGCAGTGAAGAAAGCTAATGGCATGTTGACCTTCATAACAAGAGGATTTGCAGGTAGCGCAGCGGTAGAGTTGCTGCTTTACAGCGAATGCAGCGCCGGAGACACAGGTTCGATCCTGACTACGGGTGCTGCACTGTAAGGAGTTTGTACGTTCTCCCCGTGACCTGCGTGGGTTTTCTCCGAGATCTTCGGTTTCCTCCCACACTCCAAAGACGTACAGGTATGTAGGTTAATTGGCTGGGTAAATGTAAAAATTGTCCCTAGTGAGTGTAGGATAATGTTAATGTACGGGGATCACTGGGCGGCACGGACTTGGAGGGCCGAAAAGGCCTGTTTCCGGCTGTAGATATATGATGATGATGATGAGTATAGGGGCAAAGAGGTCTTTCTGCAGTTGTATAAGGCCTTGGTGAGACCACATCTGGAGTATTGTGTGCCGTTTTGGTCTCCTAATTTGAGGAAGGACCTCCTTGCTATTGAGGCAGTGCAGCGTAGGTTCACGAGGTTAATCCCTGGGATGGCGGGACTGTTATATGAGGAAAGATTGGAAAGACTGAGCTTGTATTCATTGGAATTTAGAAGGATGAGAGCGGATCTTAAAGAGACGTATAAAACTATAAAAGGTCTGGACAAGCTAGATGCAGGAAAAATATTCCCAATGTTTTGGAAGTCCAGAACCAGGGGCCATAGTCTAAGAATAAAGGGGATGCCATTTAAAACTGAGGTGAGAAGAAACTTTTTCACCCAGAGAGTTTGAATTTGTGGAATTCTCTGCCACAGAAGGCAGTGGAGGCCAATTCACTGGATGAATTTAAAAGAGAGTTAGATAGAGCTCTAGGAGGCAGTGGAATCAAGGAATATGGGGAGAAGGCAGGCACAGGTAACTGATTGTGGATGATCAGCCATGATCACAATGAATGATGGTGCTGGCTTGAAGGGCCAATTGGCCTCCTCCTGCACCTATTTTTTATGGTTCTATTTTCTATGAAATTCCCTGCTCTGGGAAACACTACTGAAGCAGATTTACAGAGAGTGCCCTTCAGATTGTACATTTGAACCTCTGGGCAATCTGAAAGAAGGATTATACCATAAAAAATAATCTCATATTAAAGTTTGCCATCATGTCTTTGTTCAAGTGGTAAATGCACCCATGTTTCCGTCTACAAAACGATATTAGGAATTGAAAAGACACCTGGACAGGTACATAAATGGCCTCCTCCTGCACCTATTTTCTATGTTTCTATGTTTCTCTCTGCTATCTACAGACTTCATGTAAGCCTTTTTCTCTACTTCTTGCAGAACAAAATTTCTGTACCTCGGTACTGATGATACTAATAAACGTCAATCTGTGTTTAAACCTGAATTAACTCATATTTATTTTCTGCAAACTTTTACATAATATTCGCTAGGCAGGTTTTAGTGATGTTGAGATGTGCTGCTCATGTCCTGTTGTCCTTTTTAGTTTAGTGTAGATTAGTTTATTGTCACGTGTACCGAGGTACAGTGAAAAGCTTATGATGCGTGCTAAGCAGATAGAGGAAAGTCAATTCATGATTACAATCGAGCCATTTATAGTACATAGATATGTGATAATGTACATGATAAGTAAATAATGTTTAGTGCAAGGTGAGGCCAGTAAAATCTAAAAGTAAGAAATTTTGCTGCAGTAGAGATTTAAAAGTGTGGAGTGATTGTAATATGTGATTGTAGATCTGTTTCTGTGACTAGTACGCACATTGTTGCTTAGGTTGGGCGCTATCTGGTTTACCTCTCAGGGTATCAACTGACAAATAAAGGGACACTAAGCCAAGGTTTCATACAACTTAATCTTTATCAGCACTCAAGTTACTTAAACATGCATGCATAGCACTAGTTTAGTTTAGTTTAGAGATATAGCGTGGAAACAGACCCTTTCGGCCCACTGGGTCCGCGCCGACCAGCGATTCCCACACATTAGCACTATCCTATGCCCACTAGGGACAATTTTTACATTTACCAAGCCAATTAACCTACAAACCTGTACGTCTTTGGAGTGTGGGAGGAAACTGAAGATCTCGGAGAAAACTCACGCAGGTCACAGGGAGAACGTACAAACTCCGTACAGACAGCACCCGTAGTCGGGATTGAACCCTGGTCTCCAGCGCTGCATTCGCTGTAAGGCTGCAACTCTACCGCTGCGCCACCGTGCTGCCCCTAACTTCCAATAATTTCACATTTGATCTACTGATCCAATGGCTTGGCTTTAAATATCACCCGTGTGAAATGAATTGCCCAACTCTGCTGGGAGGATAGTCTCCGCCGAGATTCAGACTCAGGGTCCTTTTCTTGTAATAGTTTCTCCTCAAGGATATTGTTACTGATGTCTCAGTTAGCCCTTCCTTTATACAATTATTCTTCCAATCTTCTTGAGAGCTTCTTTGCACTTTACTCCAGCCCAAGATCCTCACAATGCTGAAGTCAATCGTTTCATGTTACCATTCACTCAAGGACTGGACAAACAAAACAGTCTGAAAGAGGGTCCCAACCCCAAATGTCAGCTATCCAGGTTGTCCAGACATGCTGCCTGACCCCCTGAGTTACTCCTACTCCCTAAGTTACTCCTACTCCAACTGAGCACTTCAACTCCCCCTCCCACTCCTAGTCTGACCTTTCTGTCATGGGCCTCCTCCAGTGCCATAGTGAGGCCCACCGGAAATTGGAGGAACAGCACCTCATATTTCGCTTGGGCAGCTTACAGCCCAGCGGTATGAACATTGACTTCTCTAACTTTAGATAGTTCCTCTGTCCCTCTCTTCCCAGTTCTCCCACTGTCTTCCTGTCTCCACCTATATCCTTTCTTTGTCCTCTCCCCTGACATCAGTCTGAAGAAGGGTCTCGACCTGAAATGTCACCCATTCCCTCTCTCCAAGATGCTGCCTGACCTGCTGAGTTACTCCAGCATTTTGTGATACCCTGAGTTACTCCAGTACTTTTGTGTCATTTCTGTGAAATGCCATTTGTCTAACAAACAAAAGTTTCTTCGCTGATGTTATCTAATTGCTCATTCCCCATAAAGATTCATTAGTCATGCAGTCACACCTTTATCAATACAAGTACATGTTTCTTTTGACCACTTCAAATTCCTGCTGGCAGCATTCCACAATCATCTCAACTATTTGGTCCCTTAATCATCAGAATGTTTATTATGCTCTTGAAATTCTTCATACTATTTCCTTCACAAATTGTCAGTTCCCAACACATTATTTACTTGTTCTGTGCCCAGTGTCAGCTCCATGTTAGCACAATTTTATTTCCCCCTATTTAGAGATGCAGAGTGGAAACAGGCCCTTCGGCCCACCGAGTCCGCGACGACCAGCGATCCCCTCACATTAACACTATCCTACACACTAGGGACAATTTTTACATTTATACCAAGTCAATTAACCTACAAACCTGTACGTCTTTGGAGTGTGGGAGGGAATTGCATTTGGAAAAAAAAGTGAATTTTTAAACAACATGCAACTAGTCACTGGATCTTATGGACTGGTTTCAATTGCACATAGGTGTGGTGAAGTGGGATTCCTGTGTTTTTTTCATGTTATTTTGCCTTGTCCCACGTGATTTACAATACTGAAGAACTGTAGAAAATGTCTAATCTTGCTTCACCTGTCATGGTTGGTGTGTTGGTCAAATTGTTACAATTGACAACTGCACCACCAAGCAGGGGTGCAGAAGGCTGACATCACACAACGCCAGGTTCAGAAACAGTTACTTTCTGACACCCATCAGGTTCTTGCACGACCTGTACAACCCTAATTTTACCTTGGCAAGATGGACCAATGGACCACTTCTGGCATTATATTGGACACGCTTTCTGATGGTATTTTGCACCCTGCCGCCACTTGTGGCAGCAGGCCTGGTTCGCTGCTGCGACCAGGTAAGACTGTACCAAGAACCTTAGTAGAGGGATTTCAGAGTACAAGTATATAGTTCTCTGAAAGTGGCATCGTAGGCCCTTAGGGTGGTGAAGAAGACTTTTGGCACGCTTGCCTTGATCATTCAGTTTTGAGGGAATTGAGTATAGAAGTTCTCAGCCCCCTTCTTTATTCCATAAACACCCATGACAATGAAGCTGTACAAATCCAATTCAAGTTACAAATTCGCTGTAGTGGGCCGGAATTAAATAATGACAAGACGGAGTACAGGAAGGAGATTGAGAGCCTTTTGAACTGGTGTCAAGATAACAACCTTTCTCTCAATGTCAACAAGAAAAAGGTGATAGTGATCGACTTCAGGAAGTGAAGAAAAAAACCCAAACTGCAGATGCTGGTCTAAATTGAAGGTGGACACAAAATGCCAGAGCAACTCAACGGCTCCTTCTCTCCAAAGATACTGCCTGACCCACTGAGTTGCTCTGGCATTTTGTGTCTACCTTCAGGAAGTGAAGAGGTAAACATACCCTGGCATACATTGATGGCGCTGAAGTAGGGATGGTTGAAAGCTTCAAGTTCCTTGGAGTCAATATCCTGCAGTTCTTTGGTTTCTACTTCCCTTGGCAGCTTGTCCCATATACCCACCACTCTGTCAGTGAAAATTGGTGGCCCTCTGGATCTTAATAAATCTTTCCCCTTCACCGTAAACTTATGCCTTCAATGTGGCTAGTCCAGGAGCACCGAGGCCACTGCCAATGCCTGTCTTCACCGCCTCCCGAGGCCACTCACAGGCAGGGCCTGCTGACTCCAACCATCAACGCCTCTCCAGCCACTCCTAGGCCGGGGCCTCCAATGCAGTCACCACTTGTGGCCCTCACCGCATCACCCGCCACTCTCTGGCCAGTCCTACCATCACCAATCGTCACCACATCCCTGACCGCAAAATAATGCATCAGTCTGAAGAAGAGTTCTGTTCCAGAACATCACCTATCCATATACTCCAGAGTTACTCCAGAACGTTGCACCTTCTTTTCAGGCAAATGGGATTAGCTGAAATGGGGGATCTTTATTGGCATGAATTAGTTTGGTTGAAGGGCCTATTTCCGTATGTATGACTCTATGACGAATGCTTCACGGTTGGCGTTGACCTCGATTGGCTGCGTTCTCTGCACATTATCATAATGGCAAACGGAGGAAAGAATACCTCAGAAATGGAGGCATCAATTTGTTGTGAGGTGTGATGATTCCTCAGTCAGACTTCCATCAAAGCTAAAGACCTGGCCAAATGCATTGCACAAACTGACTTCCCTCACCTGATCTTACTACAGACGACTGGAAGGCTTATCTTGATGGCCCAAAGTTGCCTTGAAGCCAGCCACTGAAGCACTCTCATGACGTAACTGGAATGATGCAGTCTGAACTTGCTGGTAAATTGAAACCCATAACATCTGACAAGGACCCACTCCTAGCTTTAGAGTGCAAACATCTTCTCAATCCCAAACAAATTCATTATACATTAAGCAATAAAGCAACTTATGCAGTATATATTTTCCCCTCCTTCCCCACTGTCTGAATAAAGAACCTTGTTGTCCAGCTCACTGTGAGCTTGCATATGTTCCTTGTGCTGAATGTGACAGCAGAAACACCAGTGCAAATGCTCTGGAAAAGCTGCAAAAGCTGAACCCAGGACTGAGCTTCGTAGGATGAATGGTGGTGGAAGACATTTGGAGTATTGGAGCAGTTCTGATCATGGTATTATAGGATGGGAATGGAAGCTTTGGAGAGGTTGCAGAAGAGGTTCATCAGGATGATGCATGGATTAGTGGCTATTAGCTATAAAGAGAGAGGTTGGATAAACGAGCTGTTTACTCTGGAGCATCAGAGGCTGAAGGGGCAACCTGGAAAAATATAAAATTATAAAGGCATAGATAGGCAGATAGTCATTAGATAGTCTTTTTCCCCAGGGTGGAAATGTCAATTACTCAAGGGCATCTATTTAAAGTGAGTGGGGGAACGTTTAAAGGAAATGTTTGAGGTAAATTTTACATGGAGTGGTGGGTGCCAGGAACACGCTGCCAGTGTTGGAAGCAGATACAACAACATTGGAGAGGCATGCAAACAGGCAGGGAATGGAGGAATATAGATCTTGGGCAAGCAAATGAGATTAGGTTAAATTTGCATCTGGTGAGCAGAGACATTGTGTTGTCCAGTGATGCTGCCTGACGTGCTGAGTTACTCCAGCATGTTGTGTCCTTTTAAGCTGAAATCCAGATGCTCATTAACATTTGAGTTTGGGCGTGATATTCCTTCAATTTATAACTACCTTTTTTCCCCTCTTTCTGAATTCCACTGAAGCATCTATGACCTGACAAGTCAATTCTGTATCTCTCTCCAAAGACACTGCTTGACCTGCTGAGCGTTTTCAGTGTTTTTATTTTAGATTTCCAGCATCTTGAATTGCATTTTGATTTACATTTCATGGCCAGGGTTTTGTGGAGCCACTGATATCAAGTTTTTTTTGTGTGCAGAATTAGCGGCAGGGTTTATCGTGATCTCTTGGGTACAAATGATAGGGTACAAATGATTAAATGGAGCAAAAATAAGTCTAAGGTACTCAACTCAAACAGTCCGAAGGACAGCTTCCAATGCAGAAGGGCACATCTTACTGATAAAACTTGGAGTCATGGAGTCATAGATTCAACAGACCCCAATCAGTGAAGATATGGGACAAATCATCCTCTATGATAATCCTCAACACTGGTGCATGCAAGGATGCATTCTCAGCCCCCTTCTTTACTCCATGTACGCCCATGTCTGTGCAGCCATGTACAAATCTAATTCAATTTTCAAATTCGCTGATGACACCACCATTGTGGGCCAGACATCAAATAATGATGAGACGGAGTACAGGAAGGAGATTGAGAACCTCGTGGCCTGGTGTCGAGACAACAACCTTTCTCTCAATGTCAGCAAGAAAAAGGAGATAGTGATTGACTTCAGGAAGCGAAGCGGTCCACATACCCCAGTTTGCATTGATGGTGCAACTTGAAATTCCGACGAGTAAATATCACCAACAACCTTTAGTATAAGAAAATAACTGCAGATGCTGGTACAAATCGATTTATTCACAAAATGCTGGAGTAACTCAGCAGGTCAGGCAGCATCTCGGGAGAGAAGGAATGGGTGACGTTTCGGGTCGAGACCCTTCTTCAGAATCACCAACAACAACCTTTCCTGGACCACCCATATTGAAGCAATGACAAAGAAAGCACACCAATGCCTCTACTTCCTTAGAAGGCTTAGGAAGTTAAGCCTGTCCCCTACAACTCTCACCAACCTCTACAGATGCACCATAGAAAGCAATTTATCAGGATACATTACAGCATGGTTTGGGAACAGCTCCATCCAAGACTGCAGGAAATTGCAGAAAATTGTGGACGCAGCACAGACCATCACACAAACCAACCTCCCTTGTATTGACTCCATTTATACCTTATACTGCCTCGGCAAGGCCAGCAGTGTAATCAAGGACAAGTCGCACCTGGCCACTCTCCCCTCGCCTATCAGGCAAGAGGTATAGAAGTGTGAAAGTGCACACCTCCAGATTCAAGGACAATTTCTTCCCAGCTGTTATCAGGCAACTGAATCATTCTACCACAACCAGAGTCTTGCTGAACTACTATCTACCTCTTTGGTGACCCTCGGACTATCCTTGATCGGACTTTGCTGGCTTTACCTTGCACTAAATGTCATTCTCTTATCATGTAAATGGATGGATTGTAATCACGTATTGTCTTTCTGCTGACTGGATAGCATACAATGAAAGCTTTTCACTGTACCTTGATACCATAAACGAAACTAAATACAGTATGGAAACATGCCCTTCAGCCCAACTTGCCCACACCGACCAACATGCCCCATCTACACAAGTCCCACCTACTTGTGTTTGCCCCATATCCCTCTAAACCTATCCTATCCATGTACCTGTCCAAAAAAATGTTTGAACGTTGTGATAGTACTTGCCTCGACTACCTACACCGGCAGCTTGTTCCATAATACCAACACCATTTGTGTAAAAGGTTGCCCCCCCCCCCCCCCCCACGTACCTATTATGAGGAACGAGGACATAGAGGAGCCCATGAATTTGTTGTAAAAAAATTCTAATTGAAAACAGAAAATAACCTTAAACAAAACCCAAGACAAAATCAAAAAGCATGTCCGTGCACACACCCTCAGCATTGTACAATTAGCCCAACTGTGTGGAAGAACGAACATTCTTTCCACTGCAGTCCAAGAGTGGTCGATCTGGTCGGTCAACTTAAGAAGGTATGTGTGGTCCCCATCTGACGATCCGGGGAATGTTGGAGCTCTGAACAATGCATTGGTTTAAGCAATTTGAAAGCAGACTGGCGATTTATACCGGCGCGCAGAGCATCGCTTTTCACTGTACCTTGGCACAATAAACTAAACGAAATCAGTGTGGAAACAAGCCCTTCAGCCCACCTTGCCCACACTGACCAACATGCCCCATCTGCACTATTCCCACATACTTGCGTTTGCCCCATATACCTCTAAACCTATTCTATCTACGTACCTGTCAAAAATAAATGTTTGAACGTTGCGATAGTACCTGCCTCAACTACCTGCACCGGCAGCTTGTTCCATAATACCAACACCCTTTGTGTAAAAAGTTGCCCCTCATGAACCTATTACGAGGACATAGAGGAGCCCATGAATTTGTTGTAAAAAAATCCTAATTGAAAACAAAAAATAACCTTAAACAAAACCCGAGAATACAGAATCAAAAGGCATGTCCGTGCACACGCCCTCAGCAGTGTACAATTAGCCCAAACAGTGTGGAAGAACGAACATTCATTCCACTGCAGTCCAAAAGTGGTCGATCTGGTCGGTCAACTTGAGAAGGTATGTGTGGTCCCCAACTGACCATCCGAGGAGTGTTGGGGCTCTGAACAATGCATTGGTTTAAGCAATTTGAAAGCAGACTGGCGATTAATAGCGGCGCGGAGAGCGTTGCTTGCAGTTGATCTTAATATCATTTAGCAACTTTTATCCAACTACCTGCAAAAATATAATATGCCGCTGTGAATAGAGAAGAGGAAATCCAGAATATGAACGCATCGATGATATGAAATTAACAGGAGAACCGTGACATGTGTGATGAGGGGGTGGAGTCGCTGGGCGGGATCACTTGAGGATTTGGACTTTAAAGCTATACGTATAACAGACAGAGACAAGTTCTGAAAAGTATAGTTCCGTCCTCTCTGTTCGTTGAAGGACCAGCCATGCACCTTAAGACGTTGTACGCCTTTATTGTGCTCATGTCTATATTTTGCTTCGGTTACGTCTCTTGGATGGGAAAAGGGAGGAAGACAAATTATAAGAATTATCACAGGTTTGGATTATATTCTTTGCAAAAAAAAAAGAGCTTTTTTCCAGCATGCGTGAGGGTAATTTGATACGAAAACCAATGTACTCACCATTATATTGCTACGGGGATTAAAGAAAACTGTTACGTCACCACAAAAGTAATTTGACTTGACCGCGTTGAGTCCGCGTTTAATTTCCTTGTGAACGAGTTGTTTGAATGAGCTTTATTGAATTTGGTTTCGTTTTTCTTCGACTCTTTTTCTGCCTTTTTTTCCTGAAGCTTAATATTCATTGTGAATCGCTTGAAGCAATGTTTAGTTGTTCTTCTGATAGAAATGATTGTTTGGAGGTGTACAACACGAAAGTGAGCCATTCAGCTCAACTGGTCCATGCCGTCCGATATGCTTTTCCTGAGCTGATCACTCTTTCTTGTGCCTGGCCCATATCCCTCCAACTCTTTGGAGACACAAGCGTTGATTAGGGATAGCTAATGACTGTGACCAGTTGTGTGCCCCAGGGATATGTGCTGTTTATCATCTAAACCAGCTATTTGGACGATAATGTACAAGAAAGATGATACTAAAACAGGCAGTATGGCGGTAGACAGTGAAGGTGGTTATCGGACATTACAGGGGATCTTGATCAGCTGGGCAAGTAGACCAAGTAATGGGAAATTAAGTTTAATTCACACAGTAAGGTGTTGCATTTTGGAAAGTCAACCCATGGCAGGTCCTTCACAGTAAAACCATAGTGAGAGGTTGGGCAGGCTTGGACTTTATTCCCTGGAGCACAGGAGACTGAGGGAACTGACCCTTTAGAGATACAGGGTGGAAAAAAAGCCTTTCGGCTCACTGAGTTTCCGCCAACCAGCGATTATCCCATACACTAACACTATCCTACACACGATGGACAACTTACAATTTACAATTTTTACTGAAGCCAATTAACCTACAAACCTGCACCTCTTTGGAGTGTGGGGGGAAACTGGAGCACCCGGAGAAAACCCACATGGTCACAGGGAGAATGTATAAACCCGTGGTCAGGATCGAACCTGTGATCTATTGTGGTAGCAAATTGGAGGAACAGTACCTCATATTTCGCTTGGGTAGTTTACACCCCAAGGGTATGAACATTGACTTCTCTAACTTCAAGTAGCACTTGCTTTCCCTCTCTCTCTCCATCCCTTCCCCCTTCCCAGTTCTCCTACCAGTCTTACTGTCTCCGACTAAATTTTATCTCCGTACCACCCTCTCCCCTGACATCAGTCTGAAGACCTGAAACGTCACCCATTCCTTCTCTGCCAGTCCCGTTGAGCTACTCCTGCATTTTGTGTCTATCCGTGATCTATTGAGATGTATAAGATATTGTGAATGCACGGAATCTATTTCCCAGGCGAGGAGAATCAAGAAATGGAGGGCATAGGTTTAAGGTGAGAGGGGATAGGCAGTTTTCTCACACAGAGGGTGGTGGGCAGATGCACAAGTGGCCAGAGAAAGTGGTTAAAGCAGGTAAAGTAACAACATTTGGAAGACATTTGGAAGGATGGACATGTACATGGTTGTGCAGGAGGGTACTGCAGACTGGTTTATACTGAAGATGGACACAAAAAGCTGGAGTAACTCGTTGAACAACTTCACTCGGTCCACCCTGGCCTACGCAATCTCCCTGTTCCCTAACACTTTAACTCCTCTTCCCATTCCCACACTGACCTTTCTGTCCTTGTCCTTCTCCACTGTCAGAGTGAGACCAATGCAAATTGGAGGAACAGCACCCCATATTTCGCATGGGCAGATTACAACCCAGTGTAACTTTCTCTAACTTCAAGTAACTATTGCATCCCCTCTCTCTCCATCCATCCCCCACCTTAGTCATTGTATTAGTTTCACTGTCGTTCTGTTGAGTTTCACTGTCTGTATCACTCATTACCACCTTCCCCATAGGCAGCAATGGACAATAGTGGCCCTCGCCTTTCCTTGCTCAATGTTGCTTTTTGCATATCTTTCATTCATTTGTTCTATGTACCTGTTCATATGTCTCATTTCCCTCTCCCCTGACTGTCTGAAGAAGGGTCTTGACCCAAAATGTCTCCTATTCCTTTTCTCCAGAGATGCTGCCTGACCCGCTGATGCACATGGTTTGGAAGGATATGAGCCAAATGTGGGCAAATGGGACAAGCTAATATGAGGCATCTTGGTTGGCATGGGCAGGTTGGGCTAAAGGGCCTGTTTCAGTACTGTGTGATTCTACGACTTTAAGTCAAATTTGACTAATGATAATGGCAGCATCCAATGTGACGGGTAACACAATGCTTGTGAACTTTTGCAATGATTATTAACTCATCCAGTCGTTTCTTTGTCATTTCTTGTGTATCTGAGAGAGAAATACAGTACCTTTCAAAATAAAATACCTCCAGTTTCATCACAGGAATTTTACCAAACAAAATTTAGCACCAAGTTATTCTAAAGAAATTACAGGGTAACAAACAAATGTTTCCCCAAAGAATTAGATTTTAACGTGAATCTTGAAGAATATGAAGATTGAGAGATGAATAAGATTAAGAAGGGTATTCCAGAATCTGGAGCAGTAGCAGCTGAAGACATGACCGCAATTAGTGGAGGGATTAAATATGGGATGTTTAAGGGACCAGAATTGGAGACCCAGTTATCTTTGAGAGTTAAGGGCCTGTCCCAGTTACGCAATTTTTAAGGCGACTGCTGGCGACTGTCAAATTTTATTTTACCCTATGACAATGACCACAACAATGCCAAGTCAGGTCGATACAAGTTACTAGCACCAGGCTAAGAGATTACACCGTCTTCGGAAACATCGCAAAATTCCCACGTTTACCTGACCGTCAAACTGTCACCCCCAATCTACCTGTCAAATGTCCTGACGGTAAATAAATTGGTTAAACAAAACTATCTTCTGGTATCTTCAAATGCCTTTTCTTAATTTAATATTATGTGCTTCTAAATGCATCTGCGACAACCTAGCAAACCTGGGGACAGCATGCGACAGTGCCCGCAATAAGCTACGGTACCTGGCGACAAGCCAGCTGTCGCCGAGAAATTTCTATCTGGAAAACTTTTCTGCGATGCGCCGAGATCCACTACGATTCATTGAAGACTCCTCACGATCATGCCCGCGACACCCCGGTCAACGTTCAGAGACAGCCTAGTCACCGGCAGTCGCCTTAAAATCGCCTAAGTGGGACAGGCCCTTTATAGAGAAGCGCAAGAGATGCTTGAAGGTGGTGTCACAGGTAGATGTGGTGGTCAAAAAGGCTTTTGGCACATTTGCCTTCGTCAGTTAGAGTATTGTGTGTAGAGGTTAGGAGGTCATGTTGGAGTATATAAGACATTGGTGAGGCCGCATTTGGAGTATTGTCTTCAGTTCTGGGCACCATGTTATAGGAAAGATGTTGTTAAGTTAGAAATGGTGCAGAGAAGATTTACAAGGATGTTGCTAGGACTCGGGGGTATGAGCTGTAGGGAGAGGTTGAGCAGGATGCCCTGGAGCGCAGGAGGATGAGGGGTGATCTTATGAAGATATATAAAATCAAGAGAGGAATAGATCAGAGTCTTGCCGAGAGTTGGGGAATAGAGAATCAGAGAGCATAGGTTTAAGGTGAAGAGGGATAGATTTTATAAGAATCTGAGGGGTCATTTTTTTCATACAAAGGGTGGTGGGTGTCTGGAACGAGTTGCCGGAGGATGTAATTGGGGCTGGGATAATGGCTATGCTTAAGAAGCAATTAGACGGGTACACTGAAGTTTGGAGGGATATGGACCAAGCGCAGGCAGGTGGGGATAGTGTAGATGGGACATGTTGGCCGGTGTGAGCAAGTTGAGCTGAAGGGCCTGTTTCCACACTGTATCACTCTATGACTCTTAAGTGTTATTTAAGAAGAAGCTAATGTAGATCAACAAGGAGTAATGGGTGAAAGACAAAATAATTACGGTTTTGGGTGATTAGCAATATCAGTACACAAATAGTGGTTTTATTGCTCAACTTTTCTCATACATTTTCACAAAGGCAGATTTTAACTCTTTTTATTTTAGAATCAAAAAACAGAAGTTGACCGATCTGAAGGAACCAAATTCATCAGAATGTCAGAAGGTGGTCAAAACTCTCGTTGCTATACCCAAAAGGTAACAAAACTTTCCTTTCTCGCATCCAGCATCATTACAGTTTATATAAAATAAATTGTTGTACTGCAATAAGGTGGAGTCAAGCTTTCATTTGTAGTTGCTGTTCCCATCTTTATGTGCCTCCCACATACAGAGTAGAGACGTTCTGCTTCCCAATTCTGGTTTACTGTCCAAAGGGAAACTCGTATTAGTGAATGTGGGTTTTTTTTTCTCCCACTTCCTCTTCCCAGCCTTGGTGAGACCGCACCTGGAGTATTGTGTGCAGTTTTGGTCTCCTAACCTGAGGAAAGACGTTCTTGCCTTAGAGGGAGTACAGAGAAGGTTCACCAGATTGATCCCTGGGATGGCGGGACTTACATATGAGGAAAAACTAGATAGACTGGGCTTGTACTCGCTGGAATTTAGAAGACTGAGGGGGGATCTTATAGAAACATATAAAATTCTTAAGGGGTTGGAGAGGCTAGATGCGGGAAAATTGTTCCCGATGTTGGGGGAGTCCAGAACCAGGGGTCACAGCTTAAGGATAAGGGGAAGTCTTTTAGGACTGAGATGAGAAAACATTTCTTCACACAGAGAGTGGTGAGTCTGTGGAATTCTCTGCCACAGAAGGTAGTTGAGGCCAGTTCATTGGCTATATTTAAGAGGGAGTTAGATGTGGCCCTTTTTGCTAAAGGGATCAGGGGGTATGGAGAGAAGGCAGGTACAGGCTACTGAGCTGAATGATCAGCCATGATCATATTGAATGGCGGTGCGGCTCGAAGGGCCGAATGGCCTACTCCTGCACCTATTTTCTATGTTTCTATGTTTCTATGTCAAGGATCCCTAAACCTCCAGCTATCATATGAGAATAATCATCTAATTGGCGACTGAGATCTGGTTACGGGAATTATCAGACTCCAAGCTCATAGAAGCAATGACATGGCTCATAGAATTGATTTTTTTTTAAACCAAAGGATGGGCACAAAATCAAACTTTGAATGTTTGCAGAGGAAACAGTTGTTGACTTCTTGTCCCCTTTATGATGCATTGTGTTTGGCTTTAAAATGATTTCTGGGGCAAACCAACGCGAGGAGAGAAAGCATTAGAATGAGTTGGAAGGAAATGCAGATGCTGATTTGTACCAAAGATAGACACAAATCGCTGGAATAACTCAGTGGGTCAGGCAGCATTTCCAGAGAAAAGGAAGAGATGACATTTCAGGTTGGAACCCTTTGTCATCTACTCATTTTCTCTGGAAATGTTGCCTGACCTGCTGCGTTACTCGTTTTGTGTCAAGCTTTAGAATTAATTGTGGAAACAAGGAACCAAAAAAGACACAAAGTGCTGGACTAACATTTCGGGTTGGGGGTCCTTCTCCAGTCTGAAGAAGGGTTCCGGCCCAAAACATCACCTATCCATGTTCTCCAGTGATGCTATCTCACCGTACCTGACATAGTGATTGACAGGGCTCTGGATAGTGTCGTAGAACAGAGGGATTCAGGAATGCACATAATTCCTTACATTGTGTCATTGTAACATGATCTCCCTGTTATAGAGGTTGGGCGGTCATAGAAACATAGAAAATAGGTGCAGGATGAGACCATTGGCCCTTCGAGTCAGCACTGCCATTCATTGTGATCATGGCTGATCATCCACAATCAGTAACCTGTGCCTGCCTTCTCCCCATATCCCTTGATTCTGCCAGCCCCTAGAGCTCTTTTAAATTCATCCAGTCGACACTTTTTGTGCTATGTTTAGTAACTTATTAACTTTATTTATATGCTGTAACTGTAATTCTTTTTGTGCACAACCCGCAGGCATTGCCACTTTCATTTCACTGCACATCGAGTATGTGTATGTGACAAATAAATTTGACTTGACTTGACTTGACTTGACTTGGCCTCTACTGCCTTCTGTGGCAGAGAATTCCACAAATTTATGTTACAGTTGTACAAGACATTGGAGTATTGTGTTCAGTTTTGGTCATCTTTTATAGGAAAGATGTTTTAAGTTGCAAAGGGTGCAGAGAAGATTTTGCGAGGATGGTGCCAGCTCTCTAGGGCTTGAGCTATAGGGGAGAGGTCAAGCAGACAAAGAAGTGTCTTCTTTCGAATTAGTTAACTTTTTTAAAAAAAGATCATTATAAAGACAGTTATAAACAAGCAGACACATGTTTGAAGAAAGTATACCTAAAACCATGTGGATGGTGACTTTGCATCCTCCATTTGTTTTGTGGCTGCATCTGACTCCCTGGTTCTTATATTACTTGGAGGCATTCTCCATTGTTGAGTATTATTGCTAATTCTTCCATGGTATCCAATGGTAATTTACATTAATGGTAATCTTTACTCGTGGGTTTGTCTGTCTCCCATGGCATTCACATATCCTATCCATATTCCTATAGTAATCTCAGAGTTTAAATGTATGTTGCATAAATATGCTGTTCTTTGTTCATGTACAAGATGGAGCAGTTAATGGAAGTGTCTTGAAGAGCAATCAGCATTATGTTCGAGGAATGCTGAAGGTCCTAAGGCATATGCAGGTAGTTCCTGATTAGGTATATCTGAGAACACTGGTAAGCTAGAAAGGAAATTGCAGGTGTGCAGGCTGAGATTTATGGGTCATAATTAAATAAGGATGAGGTGTCATATGAATGGAGGGTGGCAAATGTTATGCCTCTATTAAGACGGGCTACAGGGAAAAGGCTGGGAACTGCAGACCAGTGATTCGAACTTCTGTGGTCAGAAGCTACGAGAGAGTATTCTGAAGGATAAGATATACATGCATTTAATGGACAAAGGCTGATGATGGAGAACCATCATGATTTTGTACGTGCAAGATGATTGGGGTTTTTAAAGATGTGACCAAAAATGTTGATCATGACAGGGCTGTAGACCTCTTAGAAGGAAGATCATGGAAGGTTCTGAATGGTAGGTTGCTCTGGAAGGTTAAATCGCTTGGGGTCCAAGGAGAACTAGCCAAATGCATAGAAAGAAGCATGGGGTGGTAGTGGAAGGTTGCTTTTCAGACTGAAGGCCTGTGACTAGTGGTGTGCCTTGGGATTTGGTACGGTGCCCACTGTTGTTTGTCATCTGTATCAATTATTTAGATGAGAACATACAAGGCATGAATAGTAAGTTTGCAGATGACACTAAAGTGGGTGGTATTGTAGACAGTTAAGATGATTGTCAAAAATTGGGCAGGTCGACTGAGGAATGGTTCATGGAATTTAATACTGAGAAATTGAGGTATTGTATTTTGGGAAGTCTAACTAGGGCAGGGCCTACACAGTGACTGGCAGGGCTCTGGGGTGTGTTGTAGAGCAGAGGGACCTAGAAATCCCTTGTGGCTAAAGGGATCAGGGGGTATGGAGAGAAGGCAGGTACAGGTTACTGAGCTGGATGATCAGCCATGGTCATATTGAATGGCGGTGCAGGCTCGAAGGGCCGAATGGCCTACTCCTGCACCTATTTTCTATGTTTCTATACATATTTCTTTGAATGTGGTGTCACAGGTAGATAGGGTAGTCAGGAAGGCTATTGGCATTTTGGCCTTCGTCAATCAGAGTATTGAGTATAGAAGTTGGGAGATCATGTTACAGTTTTACAAGACATTGTAAATGTTGTTAAGTTGAAAAGGGTGCAAAGACGATTTACAAGGAAGTTGCCAGGACTCGAAAGACTGAGCTGTATGGAGAGTTCAAGCAGGGTAGTTTATTCCTTGGGGCTAAGGAAGATGATGGGTAATCTTATAGAGATATATAAGCTCAGGAGAGGAATAGAAAGAGTAATTGCACAGTGTCTTTCTACCCAGAACAGGGGAATCAAGAGCCAGGGGATATAGGTTTAAAGTGAGGGGGAAAGATTTAATAGGAACTTAAATCAAACTGTTCGCTTCGAAGTTCTCTTCCCACTGACTGGTTTTGGGCGCCAAAACCACCACCTGACCTAGCTGGCCAATCCGAGGGTTCGACTCTCAGGACCAATCCCTATGGTCGCTACAAACTTGAGAGTCAACTTTTTTACACCAAGGGTGGCAGGGATCTGGAATGAGCTGCTGGAAGAGGTAGTTGAAGCAGGTACTAAACATTTTAAAGTCATTTGGACAGGTACATGGATAGGATAGGTTTATGTAATATAAGAAAATAACTGCAGATGCTGGTACAAATCGAAGGTATTTATTCATAAAATGCTGGAGTAACTCAGCAGGTCAGGCAGCATCTCGGGAGAGAAGGAATGGGTGACGTTTCGGGTCGAGATCTTTCTTCAGACTGATACGATAGGTTTAGAAGGATATGGGCCAAATGTAGGCAAGTGGCACTAGTACAGATGGGGTATCTGGGTCCACCTGGGCAAGTTAGGCCAAAGGGCCTGTCTCCATGCTGTATAACTCTATGATTTTAAGTTTGTTTCATTGGTGCATGTACCACAGGTTCACATCTTCCTGAAATCTGCTCTGCCTTGAATTGATGCATTGATTGTGCAACACAATCAGCAGCAGCAGAGACCACACTCCAATCAGCAGCAGCAGTCGCAGCTGTAGCAATCAGCAGCAGCAGCAGTAGCAATCAGCAGCAGCAGCAATCAGTGTGCGTGTGTGTGCGTGTGAGAGAGAGCAGAGACCATGGTATTGTGTGGGGATAGTAAGGAGTAAGACCTGTGTGATCTCCCGGACAAGTTTCGATCGCCTAGCTTGGGGTCGGAGAGGAATTTCCCGGATTTTTTTCCCCCAAATTGGCCAGGGTTTTTTATCCGGTTTTTCGCCTCTCCCAGGAGATCACTCAGTTCTTTTGGGTGGGCGGTTGGAGCGGTTGGAGCAGCGGCCGGGCGGTAGTTTTTTGGAAACCGAGCACGGGGCTTTGTTCTTACAGAGGCGTTGGAGCGGTTGGAGCAGACCACTCTGCAACGTTCCCAGTTAAGGGGGAGTATGAGTGCTAGGGCAGTTTATTGTTCTGGGTATCGGATGTGGGGTATCTGGGAGTCTGATATTCTTCCAGACATCCACATCTGCGCCAGGTGCGACGAGATGGGGCTCCTAAGGGACCATATTAGGAACCTGGAGCGGCAGATTGATGACCTCCGTCTGGTCAGGGAGAGTGAGGAGGTTATAGAGAGGAGTTATAGAGAGGTGGTCACTCCAAGACCACGGTAGGTAGACAAGTGGGTCACGGTTAGGGGGGGCAAGGAGCAGAGGCAGGGACTAGAGAGTACCCCAGTGGATGTACCCCATGGCAATAAATACTCCTGTTTAGGTACTGTTGGGGAGTACAGCCTACCTGGGGGCAGCGACGGCGCCCGGGCCTCTGGCACGGAGTCCGGCCCTGTTGCTCAGAAGGGTAGGGAAAGGAAGAAGAGAGCGATAGTGATAGGGGACTCTATAGTGAGGGGGTCAGATAGGCGATTCTGTGGACGCAGTCTGGAGACCCGGATGGTAGTTTGCCTCCCTGGTGCCAGAGTCCGGGATGTATCTGAACGTGTCCAAGATATCCTGAAAAGGGAGGGAGAGGAGCCAGAGGTCGTGGTACATATAGGTACCAACAATATAGGTAGGATAAAGGAAGAGGTCCTGAAAGGATAATTTAGGGGGCTAGGAAGAGAGTTAAAAAAAAGGACTTCCAAAGTGATAATCTCAGGCTTACTGCCTGTGCCACGCGATAGTGAGAATAGGAATGGAGTGAGGTGGAGGATAAATACGTGGCTGAGGGATTGGTGCAGGGAGCAGGGATTCAAGTTTCTGGATCATTGGGACCTCTTCTGGGGGAAGTATGACCTGTACAAAAAGGACGGGTTGCATCTGAACCTGAGGGGAACCAATATCCTGGTGGGGAGATTTGCTAAGGTAATTGCGGAGACTTTAAACTAGTACGGTTAGGGGGAGGGACTCAAACACAGATAGCTAATAGGCAGTGTGTGAGGCAGCAGGCAGATAAGGGAAACACTCAGACCCAATATGTAGGAGAGAAAGAAGTGAAAAGAAATAAACTGAGAATAAGAAATGATGGGTCCCTTAAATATGTATATTTTAATGCTAGGAGCATTGTAAGAAAGGTGGATGAGCTTAGAGCCTGGATTGACATCTGGAGGAGGTACGGACACTTTTGAAAAATATAAAAGTGGATAAGTCTCCAGGTCCTGATAGGATATTCCCTAGGACATTGAGGGAAGTTAGTGCAGAAATAGCAGGGGCTATGACGGAAATATTTCAAACGTCATTAGAAACGGGGATGGTGCCGGAAGATTGGCACATTGCGCATGTTGTGCCTTTGTTTAAAAAAGGTTCTAAAAGTAAACCTAGCAATTATAGACCTGTTAGTTTGACGTCTGTGGTGGGAAAATTAATGGAAAAGATACTTAGGGACAATATATATAATCACATGGATAAACAAGGCCTGATTAGAAACAGTCAACATGGATTTGTGCCTGGAAGGTCATGTTTGACTAATCTTCTTCAATTTTTTGAAGAGGTTACCAGGGAAATTGATAAGGGCAAGGCTGTGGATGTTGTCTATATGGACTTCAGTAAGGCATTTGACAAGGTTCCACATGGAAGGTTGATTAAGAAGGTTAAATCGTTAGGTATTAATAGTGAGGTTGCAAGATGGATTCAACAATGGCTGAATGAGAGATACCAGAGCGTAATGGTTGACAACTGTATGTCAGGTTGGAGGCCAGTGTCTAGTGGAGTACCCCAAGGATCTGTGTTGGGTCCACTATTGTTTGTCATTTACATTAATGATCTGGATGATGGTGTGGCAAATTGGATTAGTAAGTATGCAGATGATACTAAGATAGGTGGTGTAGTTAATAATGAAGTAGATTTTCAAAGTCTACAGAGAGACTTTGGCCTTTTGGAAGGGTGGGCTGAAAGATGGCAGATGGAGTTTAATGCTGATAAGTGTGAGGTGCTGCATTTTGGTAGGACAAATCAAAATAGGACGTACAGGGTAAATGGTAGGGAATTGAGGAATGCAGTGGAACAGAGGGATCTGGGAATAATTGTGCATTGTTCCCTGAAGGTGGAATCTCATGTGGATAGGGTGGTGAAGAAGGCGTTTGGTATGCTTGCCTTTATAAATCAGAGCATCGAATATACAAGTTGCGATGTAATGTTGAAATTGTATAGGGCATTGGTGAGGCCGAATCTGGAGTATGGTTTGCAGTTCTGGTCGCCAAATTATAGGAAGGATGTCGACAAAATGGAGAGGGTACAGAGGAGATTTACTAGAATGTTGCCTGGGTTTCAGCACTTAAGATACAGATAGAGGTTGAACAGGTTGGGTCTTTATTCTTTGGAGCGTAGAAGGTTGAGGGGGGACTTGATAGAGGTTTTTTAAATTTTAAGAGGGACGGACAGAGTTGACGTGGGTAGGCTTTTCCCTTTGAGAGTGGGTAAGATTCCAACAAGGGGACATAACTTCAGAATTAAGGGACAAAAGTTTAGGGGTAACATGAGGGGTAACTTCTTTACTCAGAGGGTGGTGGCTGTGTGGAATGAGCTTCCGGTGGAAGTGGTGGAGGCAGGCTCGATTTTATTATTTAAGAGTAAATTGGATAGGTATATGGATGGGAGGGGATTGGAGGGTTATGGTCTGAGAGCAGGTAGATGAGACTAGGTCAGAGAAAGTGGTCGGCGTGGACTGGTAGGGCCGAACGGGCCTGTTTCCGTGCTGTAATTGTTATATGGCGGCGCTGCCATAGCAGCTGCGGCTTACCTGCGGTCCATTTGTCTTTGTGTTTTTTTGTCTTAATTGTAGTTGTGATATCGTGTTTTTGTGTTTGTGTACTATGTGTGGGGGGGAGGGGGGGAACTGTAAAATTGTAAATAGGTGTCCCTTCCGAACGGAGACCCGACCTTTGTTTTCTGGGTGTTGTCTCCGTTCCCGCTGCGGCCTACCATCGGCCCAACTCCTGGAGCTGGCGGCCTCCAGGGCTCTGGTTCGCAGAGGCCACGGACCGGACTTACCATCAGCGGAGCCGGCCGTCTTCGGAGGCTGCGGGAGCGGCTGCGACTCGCCTTAGGCTCGGGCCGCATGGATGCCGACATCAGGAGCTCCGGCAGCGGCAGCGTGTTCGCCCGCCCCGGATTGTGGGGCTTGGATCGCGGACATTTCACCATCCGGCGCGGCCTAAAATAGGCCGCAGGATTTTTCTCTGCTGGGCGGGGGCTTCAATGTCGGGAGCCACGACCGCCCCGACGTGCAGCAACAGCGGCAGCGTGTTCGCCCGCCCCGGATCGGACTTATCATCAGCGGAGCCGGCCGTCTTCGGAGGCTGCGGGAGCGGCTGCGACTCGCCTTATGCTCGGGCCGCTGCGGACCGTCCGGCGCGGCCTGCAACCACAACAGCCTGACTGCGGGAGAGGACGGCAGGAGAAGGGAAAGACATTGTGGCCTTCCATCACAGTGAGGAGAGGACTGGAGGAGATTCACTGTGATGGATGTTTCTTTGATGGATGTTTCTTTTTTTATGTGTTTTTGGGGTTGTGTAATTTTAATGCCTATTTAATGCTTTTATTGTTGGACTGTGGATGACTGAATTTCGTCCAATTTGGATGACAAATAAAGCTGGTTTATTGTTACTGGTTTATGATTGTCACTCACACCAAGATATATATTTTTGAAACTTTGCATGCTATCCAGGCATATTGTATCACAAATAAGTACAACAGAAAATGTGAAAGAGAAAGGAAATGGAGTGTAGAATACAGCCAGAGAAAGTATTTAAAAAATTGCCTGTAAAGCTGCAGCAAGTAAGGCTTTCATTGCAGACACAAGGAACTCCAGATGCCGGTTTACAAAAACAAACACACAAAATGTTGGAGTAACTTGAGTAGCTTTCAGGCAGCATCTCTGGAAAATATGGATAGGTGAAGTTTCAGGCTGGGACCCTTGTTCCGATTGATGCTGTTGAGGTGGTTCTGGTTCTGGTTGATTACTGTGCAAACACCCCATAAGTGGTTATTTTGGGCTAAGCAGATGGAAGAGAGGAGGGGCAGGACAAAGCCTGGTAAGCAATGTGTGAATGCATGTCAGGGGGGGGAGGGGAGTTTGATAGGAAAATGGTTGGACAAAGGTCAGAGACTGAAGGTGTGTGACAAAAGAATTGAAGAGGACGGAATGCAGGTGGAATTGAGGGAGAGGTTTCAGTCTTGACACCATATTATTAAGCTCTCTTTTTCTTTTACTCTGTCTCGTCAGTGTCTGAGAAGCAGCCCAACACGATGATATCAACCACAAACTTTTACATTCTCATTGCCACAGCCAATGTAAAAATCACCAAATCCCTCTTGCAAACAAAATCTCTTCAGAATTTTCAATTAAACTCTTCTTATCTCCCATAATCTCAAGAGAGTCCCATCAAAAAATGTTTTATTGTCATATGTCCCAGAGCAATAAAAATCAAATTCTTATCTAGCAACAGCAGCACTTTTCTAAACATAGTATACAGTAAATAACACAACAGACAAACAAAAAAAGTTCAATAAAAAGCGCGATATAGTGCAAAAACAAAGCAAAGTCCTGAGTGCAACCCAGAGAGTCCGTAGTTTATAGTTTGAATGAATGACACGTTATTGTTACATGTACCTAGGTACAGTGAAAAGCTTTGCTTTCCGTACAACCTAGGCAGTACTCAAGTGTTGCCACGTGTTGACACCGACAAAGTTACAAAAGTACTGAATAGTTGGAACTACTGCCTGCCCCCCCCCCCCCCCACACCTCTCCCCCCCCTCCCCACCCCCACACCTCCCAAGCCGGTCCCCCTTTGTTCTTGGCGGTTCACCGCGCTCTCGATCCCTCCTCACTCTTTGTGGCACTGCTTCCATCGACGGCGGTGGCGCGGGGTCGATTCGGAGACCGCGGTGGGCGAGCCGGACCAACCAGGCAGGTCCTCTGTCATCAGTTCACGGTGAGCGAGTCCTCCTCTGACGTCAGTTGTAGTTCATAGTGTTCAAAAGCTACATTGATCCCATAACCTTTTATTCAGGTAGTATATGTTCAATTCTTAACAATTCTGGAATTTAGAAGGATGAGAGGAGATCTTATCGAAACGTACAAGATTATTAAGGGGTTGGACACGTTAGAGGCAGGAAACAGGTTCCCAATGTTGGGGGAGTCCAGAACAAGGGGCCACAGTTTAAGAATAAGGGGTAGGCCATTTAGAACTGAGATGAGGAAAAACCTTTTCAGTCAGAGAGTTGTGAATCTGTGGAATTCTCTGCCTCAGAAGGCAGTGGAGACCAATTCTCTGAATGCATTCAAGAGAGAACTGGATAGAGCTCGTAAGGATAGCGGAGTCAGGGGGTATGGGGAGAAGGCAGGAACGGGGTACTGATTGAGAATGATCAGCCATGATCACATTGAATGGCGGTGCTGGCTCGAAGGGCCGAATGGCCTCCTCCTGCACCTATTGTCTATTAACATTACACTAATTGTACAAAGTAAATAAAACATCCTCTTTAAAAGATTAGAAGCGAACCATGTGGCATGTGCAGATGAATGCAATTCAACTGGATATTGTCGTAAGCTTACAAGTTAGCAAAGATTCATTGCAAACTTACACATTTTACAGTTTTTAAACATAAGTTCAAAAATAGCAGTTTCCCTAGATCACGAGACATTTTGAACCTGTTCAGTCATCCATCAAGACCATGACTAATCTGTTCTCTACACCCGAAGTTGCAACTCTTAGATAGAGTGTGGTGAATTGCATACACACTCATTGAACTCTGATCGAATCGCCTTTCCTATGAAACTGATATTCGGATCTAGACTTTCAGGAAAAACATCTTAATTGATCTACCCCCTCAAAGCTCATTAAAAATGTTTTATGTTTCAATGAAGTCTTTTTTTAAATTCCACACACCCTCGTACAGTATAACGGGTATTCTAACCCAGATTCCTCCGGCTTATGAATCATCTCAGCACTCCCTCGTACACATCAATCACATATTACCAGATGCAACAACAATAAGGCATCTTTAATCGTGTATTAAATCATTCACAAATAAAAGGTAACCCACTATTTGTTTTCCTAACTATCTGGAGCAACTGCATTTACTAGACACATGGGTGCCATAGCTTCCCAATGTCTCATCATTTCTGATTGTTCTCCCCACACTGTATTCCATTTGCCATGTTGTTGTGCACTTACTCACTTTGTCGTTATTCTCTTCATGCCTATCCTTTACTCCCCTTCTCCTATGGACTACGCTCTATACCTTCTATCCCACCTCTGCCATAATTTCCCTGCCCAGCCTACAGGTGGCGGCGTTCTCATGCACCTGCCTTGCCTCCATTGTCCTTCTTGGTGTTCAAGGGCAGGAATGGTAGGGGTAGGCTGGGCAACCAATTGCAGTGCATTATGTAGGTGATACATGCACTGGCCACAATGTGCCATGAGAGTGTATCAGTTGGAACTGCAGATGCTGGTTTTCACCAAAGATAGACTCAAACGGGTCAGGCAGCATCTCTGGAGAAAAGGAATAGGTGACTTTTTGGGTCAAGACGTCTAAAGAATGGTCTGGATCCGAAACGTCACCTATTCCTTTTCTCCAGAGATGCTGCCTGACCTGTTGAGTTACTCCAGCATTTTGTGTCTATGCACTGTTGGAGCATAAAGTGAATGTTTAGGTGGTTGATGGGATGCCCGTCAAAAGACCAGAAAAGTCATCTACCCGTGTTCCCCGGAGATGCTCTCTGACCCGTTGAGTTGGTCCAGCACTTTGTGTCTTTTTTTCAACAACCAGGACCATCCATTGCCATGGGTGGTTTTTGAGCTTCTTGTGAGTTGTTGGAGCTGAAACACTGAGGGGATCTGAGAGTATTCTGTCTTGGAGCTGTTGGAAAGGCTTTGGGGTGTCAAGAGGTGAGCACCTTTGAGCTTTCCTGTCCAATCTGGTTCAGATTCTGGGGATGGTAACCAGAGCAGAAACTGGCACTGGTATATGCAGTGATATTTTTTTACTGGCAGAACCAGGACAGAAGAACGATACGCCACCCACCCCCTTAAACACCCAAACACATCCCCCTCACACCCCCCTTTGTTGGGTCAGTATCGTTGACACCCCAATAGTACAGAGGATTCCCCAATTGATACTTCAGTTATTGTGATACCTCTACTGTTGTCCTTTGCCACTTTTGTTGACAATTTCTTGTTTGAAAATTAAACATAGGCATGACTTTTGTTTCCTTCCAGTTCAACAGAACTGTATGCACTTTTCTTTAAAAAAGAGCTCATTGGTTACTCTGTTAAATATTTACGCTCCTCCCAACTCGGATTGGAAATTTTTTAAACAAGTGTTTGATTTGATAATATCTGAAACCCAGGGAGTATTAATCTGTGGGGGGGATCTTAATGTTAGATTAAATCCTAAACTGGACTCTTCAAATGTTCATATAGCTCAGCTGAAATTGATAAATAAAAAAATTAATTTGGCAATGAATGATATTGGATTAATTGATGTATGGAGAGAACTAAATTTGTCAAAACGAGACTACACATATTTTTCTAATCCACATTTGGCATATTCTCGGATTGATTATTTTCTTACCTTTGGAAAAGACCTTCATTGGGTTGTAGGCTGCGAGGTGGGGAGCATGGACCTTTCAGATCATAGTCCTGTGTATTTAAAACTACTTCTTGATCGGTATCAAAGAGACACTTTATGGAGATTAAATACATATGTACTGACTCATATGAAAGAACAGATTAAGAACGATATTACAGAGTATCTGGAACTAAATGACAATGACGAAGTTTCACCTCTGATACTGTGGGATGCATGTAAAGAGGTGCTTCGGGGCAAGATAATAGGATACAGTGCTCACATAAAGAAAGCTAGACATGAAAAGTTTGAGCGGCTGCAAGTGGAACTGAAACAACTGGAACAAAACCATAAGGATACAAATGATCAAAAAATCCGAGAACTACTTGTGAAGTAGAAGAATGAAATAAATGATATTTATACAAAAGAGATAGAAAAAAGTTGATTTTTGTAAAACAGAAATATTATGATGGGGGAGGAAAAGCCAGTAAATTATTAGCCTATAAACTATAAAAACAACAGGCAGAGAATACAATTCATAAAATAAAACACCCTGTAACTAATTTTACACACTATAAATTGAAGGAAATACAAAATTGTTTTGATATATATTTCAAAAGATTATATTTACAACCTCAAATCAGTGGGGAGAAAATGGAGGATTTCTTTAAGGAGATTCATTTGCCAAAATTGACCAGTGAACAGAGTAAGTTGTAGCTGCAATAACAGAGAAAGAAGTTAGGTCTGCTATAGTACATCTTAAACCAAATAAGGCCCCGGGCCCAGACGGGTTCCCTTCAGAATGGTACCGGGTAATGGTGGACTCATTGGTCCCTACGTTACAACGTACTTTCAATTGGGTTCTCAAAGAGAACGTAATACCCCCCTCCTGGAAGGAGGCAGTAATCTCATTGATTCCAAAAGAGGGAAAAGATAAATCTGTATGCAGTAATTTTAGGCCAGTGAGCGTACTCAACCAGGATTACAAATTTTTTACTCACATACTAGCCAAACGATTAGTGTTTGCTACCACAAATTATTAGCCTGGATCGGACAGGGTTTGTTCGAGGGAGACAAACCCAAGACAACATTAGAAGGACATTGCACATAATTGACCACATAACAAAATTTAACTTAGAAGCAGTCCTAGTTGGGTTAGATGCTGAAAAAGCTTTTGATTGTGTAAATTGGTCTTTTTTGCTTAGAGCTTTAGATAGATTTGGATTTCACAATACTTTTATTAAAACAATACAGGCTCTTTATGATAGCCCAAGTGCAAGAATTAAAATTAACGGAGTAGTTTCAAAACCATTTTTGCTAGAAAGAGGAACAAGACAGGGATGTCCAATCAGCCCCCTTTTATTTGCGGTTTTTATTGAACCTTTGAGTCAGTGGATTATCCAGAATAATAATATCAAAGGAATAGTAATGAAAGGAGGGGAACAAAAGATTTCCTTATTTGCCGATGACGTATTGGTGTATTTGTCAGACCCTGAACAGTCTTTGTTACAGTTATTTCATGTTTTGGAACAATATGGATCCTTCTCTGGCTATAAGTTAAATGTTATAAAAACACAAATTCTTAGTTTCAAATATAGCCCCTCAGTAAAAGTAAGGGAAAAGTTTAACTTGAGGTGGGATGCTGAATCCATGAGATATCTGGGAATAAACATTCCAATAGATCTGACTAAACTGCACTTGCTTAACTACCTCCCATTGAACAATAAGATCAGGGAAGACATTAGGAGGTGGGACCTAATACCTTATCTTAATTTTGGATCTTGTATTGAATCGGTCAAAATGGTTATGTTACCGAGGCTGTTGTATCTCTTTCAATCACTTCCACTAGATATATCAGACCAACAATTTCAAGAATGGGATAAACATATCTCGAGGTATATTTGGCAGGGACAAAGACCAAGAATCAGATACCAGGGGTTACAACTGACCAAAAATAAAGGTGGGGTTGCACTCCCGTGTTTGAAAGACTATTATGCAGCTGCTCAGCTGAGAACATTAATTTATTGGTGCAACCCCGACTATTGTGCTAGATGGAAGGAGATTGAGATTGCTATAACAGAGGAATTTCCGATTCAGGCTGCAATCGGAGATAAGGAGTTAACAAATAAGTTAATTAATTTGGGAAACTCATGGATTCGATTATCACTTAGGGTATGGAATAAGGTCGTTACCCAAAATCATCTGAGGGATGCTGTGAAGGTTTTGAGATGGTGCACGTTTGATCCAGATTTTGTACCAAAAAGACAGGACACTAGTTTTAAAAGATGGAGTTCTCAAGGTTTGACATCATATTGCATTTTTACATAAGGGGTCTATGAACAGCTTTGAGAATCTGAAGAGGCAATTTGGTTTGAATAATGATGATTTCTATAGATACCTTCAAATTCGCCATTATATAGATCAAATACAAAAGGAATGTGCAGAAGTAAAATGGGATAATATTTTGTTAAATGTATTTATTGATGCTTACCATGGAGGCTCAAAACAGAAAACCATCTCAAAATTATACAAGGGTTTACGGCAGAGAAAAGGCAACTCACTGTATGTAAAACAGAAATGGGAAAGGGAAGGTAATCTGGTTCTAAAGGAAGAAACCTGGGAGAGCATATGTGAGATACAATGGAAAACTTCAAGTTCAAATGTTTGGCGGGTGTTTTGCTGGAAAACCCTTATTAGGTTTTTTATTACACCAGTTCAAAAAAGGCATTACACAAATTCTTCTTCATGCTGGCAACAATGTGGGTGCCTTGAGGCAAACCATTTTCACATATTTTGGTCTTGTGTATCAGTGATCCCATTTTGGCAGGAGATTCATAAAGTTTTACAAAAAGTTTTTTATATGGATATTCCATTTAAATTTGAGTTTTTATATTTTGGTGCTTTACCAGTACAAAATGCTTCTATTAAAGATAAGTATCTTTTCCAGATCTTAAGTGCTGCCAGCAGGAAAGCTATTACTAGGAAGTGGTTGAAACCTGGAAAACCTAATGTGGATGACTGGATTAACATTGTATATGATATTTTTATAATGGAAAGGATAACTTTTGCTTTAAGATTGCAACAGGGAATATTTTTGAAAAGGTGGGAAAAATGGATGTTGTACATCATGCCCGTACGGCCATCATTCGTTTAAAGCGGATCTTTGTATCCTACTTCCGTGTCCTATCTCATTTTCCTTGATTTCATACCGCTCCAGAAGTAGTGATGAAATATTATAGAGGTATACCCCAAATGTTGGTTTTAGTTGTTTTTGTTTTTGTTTTTGTGTGTAGTTAAGTTTTGGATATGATCAAATGTCCAGTAAGTCATTACCCATCCTTGTAGTGCTTCCAATAGCTGTGGTATGCTTTATTTTGGGATATGCAGTATTTGTTAACTAAGGAGGGTTTAAGGTGAATGAGAATGTGTATCATTGCGGAATGTATGGAACTGGAAAAAAAAAAAAAAAATAGAATTAAAAAAAAAAAAAAGTTCTGCATATTTTCCTCAAATGTCTAATTCTGAACACCTCATTCAGATGATGTCACCCCTATTGGGAAGGTGATGTTACCCCTATTGATGATGTTACCCCTATTGGGAAGGTGATGTTACCCCTATTGGGAAGGTGATGTTACCCCTATTGATGATGTTACCCCTATTGGGAAGATGATGTTACCCCTATTGGGAAGGCTCCATGACTCTATATCTACAGCCACTAAATTCCTCTGATCATCAAAATTGGGGGGGGGGGGGGGGGGGGGGGGGCGCATTCTTCTGGTACCAGTGCATTGTCAACTGCTCCACATGCACTTCATTTTCCCGTGATTTCCCCAATCTTCCCCAAGGTGCATTCCAAAAATACCCATATGTTTATGAAATGCAGTTGTCGCTGGCAATGATTGACTCACAACCTGGGGGGACAGACACGAGCCATCCACAGTGCGGGTCCATAGGTACATGATGGCCAGACTAGGTCAGAATGAACGATTTTCTTCCTGAAGGACATTCGTGAACCAGGTGACTTTTTAACGACAGTCCAACAGTTCCATAATCAACCTGACAACGATTAGCGTTAACTCCAAGATCGTATTGAATTTCTTGAATCTGAATTCCCCCACTGCCAGCAAACTCATGCTTCTGGATTAACGCTTCAGAACTCTTGATACCAGTCAAAAAAACTTGCATCGTCAAGTCAAGTCAAGTCAATTTTATTTGCATAGCACATTTAAACACAACCCACGTTGACCAAAGTGCTGTACATCAGTTCAGGTACTAATAAACGAACAACTAAATGGCACATAAACATAACAGGACAATACATAAACAGTTCACAGCGCCCCCTCAGAGGGCCTCAAACGCTAGGGAGTAGAAATAGGTTTCGAGCCTGGACTTAAAGGAGTCGATGGAGGGGGCAGTTCTGATGGGGAGAGGGATGCTGTTCCACAGTCTTGGAGCTGCAACCGCAAAAGCGCGGTCAACCCTGAGCTTAAGCCTAGACCACGGGATAGTGAGTAGCCACATATCGGCCGACCTGTGGGACCTGGAGATAGAGTGGTGGGATAGAAGGGGGGGGCAAGCCCGTTTAGGGCTTTATATGTGATTAGGAGGAGCTTGAAATTGATTCTGTACCTTACTGGGAGCCAGTGGAGAGAGGCCAGGATCGGGGTGATGTGCTCCCTTTTACGGGTACGCGTCAGGAATCTCGCTGCGGCGTTTTGGACCAATTGTAGGCGGGACAGGGAAGATTGACTGATCCCAGTATATAGGGAGTTGCAGTAGTCTAAGCGGGAGGAAATGAATGCATGAATGATTTTTTCAGTGTTGTCAGATTTGAGGTAAGGTCAGATTTATCGTAAGGTACCATACCCCATACAACTCTACTTCCTATCATATTTACTCTTCTCAGCTTCTCCATGCCTTCCTCTTTATTGGGAGGTGACATTCACCTCCATTCTGACACTGCAGCTCGTAAATTTGACCTGAATTCTTATGATTGGGTAAAACATGTCAAGTCTTCAAAGCAGAGCACCTCACCATTCTTACAACCATTTACTGCACTCACAAACACCGTACAATTGCTGATCTGGTCTTCACTTTAACACACTTTGAACTTCAAACATCACTCAAATGCAGATTCCTCTTTAAAAGTCTACTTGATTAAAAAAAAAAATCATTTTTCAGGAAGTGATTATTGTGGTCAAAGCCAGCAGGCCACCTTCTGGAACTGTCGCAGTGGTTTTAGTGAAGGTACTCCCACAATCCGACTGGTGTGCAACTTAGACGGAAAGGTGTGGATGGTGGAATTGCAGTGCACTTGAGGCCTCTTGCAAGCCTTAATGAGTTCACAATCTTGGGAGATGCCTTCTAAGTAGCCTAGGGGAATTACTGCGATGCATTTCAAATACCACTCAATTACATGGAAATGTGTGTTCCCATTTAAGGTAATCAATCCTAATTGCAGTTTGCCAATTGATGTTTGATCCTGAACACCAAATTGCACCAATAAAAAAAAAGATTTATATCATCACCTAACCCTTTTAATAGTACCATACTTATTGTGTATTTACCACAAATCTGTTTCTTTCTCAATCCCAAGTCCGCAATGTAATTAGCTTCATTTCAATTCAATGTTAGCCTGTTTCCTGCTTTGACTAATAACACACAAGGGTATTTTGTTAGGAAATGTTCTTGGTTTAGCTGCATTTTGAAATTCTGGTGAACAATCTTTACTTCGGACTTTAGACTTCAGAGATACAGAACGGAAACAGGCCCTTCAGCCCACTGAGTCCGTGCCGACCAGTGATCACCGCAGATACTAGGGACAATCCAACACATTGGGGACCATTTACAATTTTACAGAAGTCATTTAACCTGCAAATCTGTATGTATTTGGAGTGTGGGAGGAAACCAGAGCACCTGGAGAAAACCCGTGCAGTCACAGGGAGAAGGTACAGAGAACGTACAGGAACTCTGTACAGAGAGCACCTGTAGTCAAGGTTGAACATGTGTCTCTGGCGCTGTAAGGCAGCAACTCTACTGCTGCCCACCCTAGTAAAGATTTGGGTATTAAAGTATACCAGTGCTTTTTGAGGATGAATCTGGACTTTGGTGAGCCATGATTGTTACTTGTTTAGAGTTGTAAATTTAACTGATAGTCGGACAGCAAAGTGCTGTGAAGAAGGTAGATTTAAGCAGACAAATTGAAATGAAAATATAATTCTGTGGTACGATGACGCAGTTTATTTGCTTTGGTTTGAAAGTCCATTGGTACTGTATTGGTGTTTGGGCTTCAATATTTACTTTTGCATTCGATTTACCTTTTGGCATTCGGTTTCTTCATGGCAGAGTGGAATACGAAGCTCGGTCACAAAACTGCCTTCACGGTACAATTAGCTGACCTGTTGGATGTTGGAATTACTTAAGACACAGGTGTCAAACACAAGGCCCGCGGGCCGAATGTGGCCCGCCACGTCATTTTATGTGGCCCGCGAGAGCTTAATTGTCATTGGTCGTATATCTTTTAAGTTACAGACATTTTTAACTTTCAAACTTTCATTTCTCAACACATTTTTCCAAGTTGCTGTGCGTCTGACGGCACGGCCTCTCCTCACTTGCACACACAAGATGGACGCCGTTTGCGGAGCCGCCCGCCCGCCCGTAATCACCGCCTCCCCTCTCCTCAGTCTCCCACACCCGGAGGACACTGTCTCCCGAGCAGGAGGGAGATGGTCGGACTGATGGTCCGCTCATCCGTCCCTTCAACCCACGCCACAGCGTCCTCGAGTCCCCCCTTCCACCGATGGCGGCGTCGACGAGGGCCGCTGCCACCGACGGCACGTCGCGACTTCAGACTGCGCGCCTCCCGCCTCTCCCCTCCCGACGCTCCCAGAACGGCCCCGCCCGACTCTAGTAGTCCCACCTTCACTAAAACCACTGCGACAGTTCCAGAAGGTGGCCTGCTGGCTTTGACCACAATAATCACTTCCTGAAAAATGATTTTTTTTTTTAATCAAGTAGACTCCGGTGGTGGGGGGGGGGTAGAGAGTGGGGGTGGGAGGAGCAGTGAGTGGGGGTGGGGGGAAGGGGACAGTGGGGGTCAGGGAAGAGTGGGGGGGAAGGGGACAGTGAGAGTGAAAGGGGAGGAGGGGGTGGGGGAAGAGGGAGGGGGTGGGGAGGAGGGAGGGGGTGGGGAGGAGGGAGGGGGTGAGGGAGAAGGGAGAGGAGAGGGGGTGTGGGGGGTGGTGATGGGGGAAGAGAGAGTGGGGTGGGAGGGAAGGGGGGCTGTGAGGGTCAGGGAAAAGGGGAGAGTGGGGGGAGGGAGTGGGGGAGGGAGGGAAAGGTGGGTGATGGGGAAGGGGAAAGTGAGAGTGAAAGGAGGGGGAGTGTGGGGGGAAGGGGGGTGGTGGGGGGGGAAGAGAGTGGGGGGTAGGGGGGACAGTGGGGGTGGGGGGGGAGGGGGACGGTGAGAATGCAGGTGGGGTGAGTGGGTGGAGGGGAGGGTGGGGTGGGAGGGGGTGAGGAGAGAGTGGGGAGGAGGGGTGGAGGAGAGAGAGGGGCTGGGGAGGAGAGAGTGGGGCGTGAGAGTGGGGCTGGGGAGGAGAGAGTGGTGGAATGGGGGGTGGAGGAGAGTGCGAGTGGGGGTGGGAGGGAGAGTGCTACTGGGGAGGAGGGTGGGGTGGGGAGGAGGGAAGAGTGCAGGTGGGGAGGAGGGGTGGGGGGAAGGGGACAGCAGGGGTGGGGGGAGGAGGGGGTGTTGGTGGGGGATGAGAGAGTGGGGGTTGGGGAGAAAGGGGACAGTGGGGGTCAGGGAAGATGGGAGAGTGGGGGGTAGGGAGAGGAGAGATAAGGGGGATTGAGTAGGGGGTTGAGGATGCTACACCAATACAGGAGAGGCTTTGGGTCCAAGGCTCCTCGGTCACACCCTCTCCCCTTCCCTGTACCGCCTTTAATTGCGCTCCCCCTCCCCTGGGGGAGCACGGCACCACAGTGAAGGAGAAAGAAGATGGCCGCTGGCAGGACGGTGTTAGAGGCTCCCTCTCCCCTTTCCCTTCCTCACCCACCCCTCCCCTCTACCCCCTCCTCTCCCCCCCCCCCCCATTGAGATTCTTTTTTTTTTTAAGAGACAATTTATTTTAAAGAAAAAAGCGATTTCCTCAGGTCGCAATGGAAACCCGACGAGGAACTTGTCAATGTGCTTACATATATTTTTACATTTATGTTAATGCATCTACAATATTTGTTCATTTCAATAAATAATAATCAAATGCAGACAGTTATTTAACAATATGTTAAAGATTAGTTACATTTATACAGTCTTACAGTTACAACCGGCCCTTTGAGGGCAACCATAATGCTGATGTGGCCCGAGGTGAAAATGAGTTTGACACCCCTGACTTAAGAGCTTGGTGGCATGGTGTCATGATAACAACCTGAATGGCCCTATGACTCTGTAACCTGAAGTCTCTTGCAAGCAGAGTTTGGAGGTGCCAAGAGTAGTAACTGCAGTGCATTTAAACTACTTGTCATTACATGGAGATGTGTGTTGCCATTTATATAATCAATCATGTCGGCAGTCCACCAAACCGAAGTTTGATCTTGAACACTTTTTTATTGCAACACCAAAGATTCACCAATTTAAAAAAAAAGATGCAATCACTCCATTCCTTTCATTGTGTCATATTTATTGTGTACTTGCCTTCAATCTGTTTCCTTCTCAAGCCCAAATCAGTGATGTAGTCTGTTTCCTCTCAATAGAAGCCAGCTTATTTCCTGTTTTGACCATTATAGAACAGTGCAATAGGAATAGGCCCTTCAGCCCACAATGTCTATGCTGAACATGATGCCATGTTCAACTAATCTCCTTTGCCTGCATGTAATCCATATCCCTCCATTCCCTGCAAATCAATCTGCCTATCTAAAAGCTAAAACACCACTATCGTCTCTGCCTCAACCAGCACAGTTAAGGCAACCACCATTCTCTGTGTAATAAACTTGTCCTTTATATTTATCCCCTCTTACCTTAAAGCTATGCCCCCTGATCTTTGATGTTTCCACCCTGGGGAAAAAGGTTTTAATTGTCAACCCTATCTATGCTTCACTTCATTTTATGTACTTCTATCAGGTTTCTCCTCAGCTTCCTTATGTCCAGAGAAAACAATCCAACTTTGTCCAACCTCTCCTTATAGCTATTATCCTCAAAACCAGGCAGAATTCCAGTAAAGCTCTCTGCACCCTTTCCAAAGCCACCACATTCTCTTCTTGGAATGGGACGACCATAACTACACACAATATTCCAAATGTAGCCTAACCAAAGTCAGTATAAAGTTGACGATAAGCACAGAAAGCTGGAGTAGCTCAACGGATCAGGCAGCATCTCTGGAGAAAAGGAATAGGTGACGTTTTGGGTCGATGGCCTTCTTCAGACTGAGTCAGGGGAAAGGGAAATGAGAGGTATAGATGGTGACATAGAGAGAGAGATAGAGAACAAATGAATGAAAGATATGCAAAAATAACGATGATCAAAGAAAGGTGGAGCCCACAATGGTCCATTGTCGGCCGTGGGCTAGATGATAAGTTATACAGGCAGTGAAACTCAATGATGACAGTGAAACTAGTACAATGACTTGGGTGGGGGTGGGACGGGACACAGAGAGGGGGTTGCAAAGGTTACCTGAAGTTGGAGAAGTCAATATTTATACCGCTGGATTGTAAACTGTCCAAGCAAAATATTAGGTTTTGTTCCTCTAATTTGCGTATGACCTCACTCTGACAATGGAGGAGGCCCAGGACAGAATGATCAGAATGGGAATGGGAAGGGAAGTTAAAGTGTTTGGCAACCGGGAGATCGTGTAAGCCAAGACAGACTGAGCACCTTCACACCTTTCCATGTCTTAAACAACAGAGGTCCCAGCACAGATTCCTGTGCAACTCCACTGGTCATAGACATCCAGCAGAGTAATACCCTTCCATCACTATTGTTTGTCTTCAATGAGTATGTCAGTTCTGGATTCAAATGACCAAGTCACCATGGATCTCATGCATCCTAATCTTCTGGATCACCCTACCATGAGGGACTTTATCAAATTCCTTACTAAAATCCAAGTAGAAAATATCCACTACTCTACCATCATCGATCAACTTCATCACCTCTTAAATTTCAGTCATGTTCGTAAGACATGACATGCTTAATGGGTGAAGCCATGCTGACTGCCCCTAATTAACTCATTCTCTTCCAAATGGGTGTAAATGCTATCCTGAGGAATCCTCCCCAGTAGCATCCTTTTCACTGTTGTGAGGCCCACTGGCATATAATATCTTGTTTTATCTCTACTTTCCTTCCTAAACAAACTGACAACATTGGCTGTGTAGGAAGGAACTGTAGATGCTGGTTAAAAAAATCGAAGATAGGCACAAAATGCTGGAGTAACTTTTTGAACTTTAGGCAGCACCTTTTGAGAAAAGGAATATGTGACATTTTGGGTTGAGACTGGGACATGTCGGGTCTGAAGAAGGGTCTTGACCCGAAATGTCACCTATTCCTTTTCTCCAGAGATGTTGTCTGACCCGCTGAATTACTCCAGCATTTTGTGTTCAACAACATTGGCTAATCTCCGGTCCCCTGAGACCTCACCTGTGGTTAAAGGGAATATGGCTTCATCCATCTTTTTCAGGCCAACTGTTCAGAACGTGCTGATCACTGTTCTAAAACTACTCTTCCACTGAAACACCAATCACCTGGCCAGGCTTGTTTCCTGGTACAAGATCCTGTCCAGCTACTCATTGAGTTGGACTATCCACTCATTGCTTCAGGAAACCCTCAGAGTCCTGGAGTCATATAGTTTGAAAACAGGCCCTTCAACCTAACTTACCTACACCAACCAACAAGGGGCCTTGTCTGCCCTTTCTAAATGGGAGGTGTTTGAACCATTAATTGTCAAGTTTGAGAGTGATGCATCTATCTCCGCTCCACACTTCTTTGTACAGTGTTTAAATGGATAACAAATGCTTTCAATCTTTGTTCCTGAATCCATCTAATCCTGATACTGGTGGCTTGAGGGTATAGTGTGCTACAGTTATTTAGAATTTGCTTCCCAACTATCGATGGCCATTTTTCCAAGTGTTTGCAACATCTTTCCAGAGCATGTGTATACTAGGACTTTACTCATTATTACTGGGAAGTGATACCGTTGGGTATCTTACCCCATCACTGGGCAGTCTGAAGCAGCGTTCACACCATGTAGCCCAGACCATCTCACAAATGAATCTGTGTGGTGAACCTGTGGAAATCGTTGCCACAGATGATTGCAGAGGCCAAATCATTGGGTATTTTTAAAGTGGAGATTGACAGGTTCTTGATTAGTAAGGGTGTCAAAGGTTACAGAGAGAAGGCAGGAGAATGGGGTTGAGAAGGAAAGTTAGAGTAGACCGAATGGCCAAATCCTGCTGCTATGATTTATGAAAATGGCCTCCCTTCCATTGACTCCACCTACACTTCACGCTGCCTCAGCAAGGCCACCACCATAATCAAGAACCAAACTCGCCCTGTGCACTTCCTCTTCTCCCCTCTCCCATCAAGCAAGAAGTACAGAAGTTTGAAAATGCATACTTCCAGATTCAGGAACAGTTTCTTCCCAGCTGTTATTAGGCAACCAAACAGTTCACTCATCAGCTAGAGTGCGGTCCTCACCTCCTATCTACATAATTGGAGACCTTTGAACACAACTGAAATCAGACTTTATCGAAGTTCAATGTTATATCTTGCACTGAATGTGTACTAACCTTTATCCTTTACCTGTGAACTGTGGATTGCTTGATTTTTATAGCTGTTTCTTTGACTGGATGGCATGCAAACAAAACCTTTTCACTGTACCTCAGTACATGTGACAATAATAAATTAAACTAAACTAAATTCACTGCAGTGTCCTGACCTGTACTTTAATGTTAATTGTAAACTCACGGCTGCCTTTTGTTACATTGCCATTCTTGGCAAGGATAGCATTCGATACCAGGGAGCACCATTGTCACCTTTGCTTTTCTAGGTTTATTTGAATGGAGCGTTACTTTTACATTCTATTATTTTCAGGTTCGGGATCAAGCTGATCAGCAACATAGAAACATAGAAACATAGAAAATAGGTGCAGGAGTAGGCCATTCGGCCCTTCGAGCCTGCACCGCCATTCAATATGATCATGGCTGATCATCCAGCTCAGTAGCCTGTACCTGCCTTCTCTCCATACCCCCTGATCCCTTTAGCAAAAAGGGCCACATCTAACTCCCTCTTAAATATAGCCAATGAACTGGCCTCAACTACCTTCTGTGGCAGAGAATTCCACAGACTCACCACTCTGTGTGAAGAAATGTTTTCTCATCTCGGTCCTAAAAGACTTCCCCCTTATCCTTAAGCTGTGACCCCTGGTTCTGGACTCCCACAACATCGGGAACAATCTTCCCGCATCTAGCCTCTCCAACCCCTTAAGAATTTTATATGTTTCTATAAGATCCCCCCTCAGTCTTCTAAATTCCAGCGAGTACAAGCCCAGTCTATCCAGTCTTTCCTCATATGAAAGTCCCGCCATCCCAGGGATCAATCTGGTGAACCTTCTCTGTACTCCCTCTAAGGCAAGAACGTCTTTCCTCAGGTTAGGAGACCAAAACTGCACACAATACTCCAGGTGCGGCCTCACCAAGGCCCTGTACAACTGCAGCAGAACCTCCCTGCTCCTAAACTCAAATCCTCTTGCTATGAATGCCAACATACCATTCACTTTCTTCACTGCCTGCTGCACCTGCATGCTTGCTTTCAATGACTGGTGTACCATGACACCCAGGTCACGTTGCATCTCCCCTTCTCCCAATCAGTCACCATTCAGGTAATACTCTGCTTTCCTGTTCTTGCAGCCAAAGTGGATAACCTCATATTTATCCACATTATATTGCATCTGCCATGCATTTGCCCACTCCCCTAATCTATCCAAGTCACTCTGCAGCCTCCTAGCATCCTCCTCGCAGCTAACACTGCCACCCAGCTTCGTGTCATCCGCAAACTTAGAGATGTTGCATTCAATTCCCTCGTCCAAGTCATTAATATACACTGTAAATAACTGGGGTCCCAGCACTGAGCCTTGCGGTACCCCACTAGTCACTGCCTGCCATTCCGAAAAGGACCCGTTTATTCACACTCTTTGCTTCCTGTCCGCCAACCAATTTTCTATCCACCTCAACACTGAACCCTCAATACCGTGTGCTTTAAGTTTGTACACCAATCTCCTATGTGGGACCTTGTCGAAGGCCTTCTGAAAGTCCAGATATAACACATCGACTGGTTCTCCCTTATCCACTCTACTAGTTACATCCTCGAAAAATTCTATAAGATTCGTCAGACATGATTTGCCTTTTGTAATTCCATGCTGACTTTGTCCGATGATTTCACCACTTTCCAAATGTGATGCTATCACATCTTTAATAACTGACTCTAGCATTTTCCCCACTACCGATGTTAGGCTAACTGGTCTATAATTCCCCGTTTTCTCTCCCTCCCTTTTTAAAAAGTGGGGTTACATTAGCCACTCCAGTCCTCAGGAACTACTCCAGAATCTAAAGAGTTTTGAAAAATTATCACTAATGCATCCACTATTTCTGAGGCTACTTCCTTATGCACTCTGGGATGCAGCCTATCTGGCCCTGGGGATTTATCTGCCTTTAATCCATTTAATTTACCTAACACCACTTCCTGACTAACCTGGATTTCCCTCAGTTCCTCCATCTCATTAGACCCCCGGTCCCCCGCTATTTCCGGCAGACGGTTTATGTCTTCCTTAGTGAAGACAGAACCAAAGTATTTGTTCAATTGGTCTGCCATCTCCTTGTTCCCTATGATCAATTCACCTGTTTCCAACTGCAAGGGACCTACATTTGTCTTAACTAATCTTTTTCTCTTGACATATTTATAAAAGCTTTTGCAGTCAGTTTTTATGTTCCTTGCCAGTTTTCCCTCATAATCTATTTCCCTTTCCTAATTAAGCCCTTTGTCCTCCTCTGCTGGACTCTGAATTTCTCCCAGTCCTCTGGTATGCTACTTTTTCTGGCTAATCCGTATGCTTCATCTTTTGTTCTAATACTATCCTTGATTTCCCTTGTTAGCCACGGATGCACTACCTTTCCTGTTTGTTCTTTTGCCAAACTGGGATGAACACTTGTTGTAGTTCATCCATGCGACCTTTAAATGCCTTCCATTGCATGTCCACCGTCAACCCTTTCAGCATCAATCGCCAGTCTATCTTGGACAATTCACGCCTCATACCCTCAAAGTTACCTTTCTTTAAGTTCAGAACACTTGTTTCTGTATTGACTTTGTCACTCTCCATCCTAATGAAGAACTCTACCATATTATGATCACTCTTGCCCAAGGGGCCTTGCACAACAAGACTGCTAACTAACCCTTCCTCATTACTCAATACCCAGTCTAGAATGGCCTGTTCTCTCGTTGGTTCCTCGACATGTTGGTTTAGAAAACCATCTCTCAAACATTCCAAGAAATCCTCTTCCTCAGCACCCCTGCCAGTTTGGTTCACCCAATCTATATATAGATTGAAGTCACCCATTATAACTGCTGCACCTTTAGTGCACGCATTTCTAATTTCTTGCTTGATGCCATCCCCAACCTCACTACTGCTGTTAGGTGGCCTGTACACAACTCCCACTAGCGTTTTCTGCCCCTTTCGTAGCTCTACCCATATCGATTCCACTTCCTCCAAGCTAATGTCCTTCCTTTCCACTGCTTTAATCTCCTCTCTAACCAGTAACGCTACCCCACCTCCTTTTCCTTTCTGTCTATCCCGCCTGAATATAGACTATCCCTGGATGTTGAGCTCCCAGCCTTGGTCACCCTGGAGCCATGTCTCCGTAATCCCAACTATATCATAATCATTAATAACTATCTCCACATTTAATTCATCCACCTTATTACGTATACTCCTTGCATTGAGACACAAAGCCTTCAGGCTTGTTTTTACAACTCTCTTGCCCCTTATACAATTATGTTGAAAAGTGTCCCTTTTTGATTTTTGCCCAGGATTTGTCTGCCTGCCACTTTTACTTTTCACCTTGCTACCTGTTGCTTCTACCCTCATTTTACACCCCTCTGTCTCTCTGCTCCTGCTCCCATCCCCCTGCCACATTAGTTTAAATCCTTCCCGACAGCACTAGAAAACACTCCCCCTAGGACATTGGTTCCATTCCAGCTCAGGTGCAGACCGTCCTGTTTGTACTGGTCCCAACTGCAGTGTCCCGATTATTCCCAGATCAGGGCATAATATTTATGAGAAGGGAACATGCTTATTTATGGGCATGAAATGTTTTTAGAAATCTTGATGCTGAAGGTCACGTTATCAGATTAAACTGGGCAAATAACCGCATTGCAAATTCATAGATATGACACAATATAATGTTCACTCTATTTCCTCTTTAGTATGTCAACTGACCTGTTGAACAAAAGCTCAAAACCAGATTTAATAAAACTGAATCTTTAACAGCATTTGAGTCACATAAGCATGCATGTAAACCACTGACGTCTGATAACTTCTTATTTGATGTACTGTTCTATCTTATCGCTTATTGCACTATCCACCGGGTGGTGCCAGCAATGGTTGCCTCGCCAACAGTCTGTCTGTCCCTTCCTTCTTTTGTTGTTTGTTTGTATGTGTTAAATGTATGTTTTAGTGTTCTTATAAATGTATGTTTTATGTGGGGAGGGGGAGTTGGGGAACTTTTTCTAATCTCTTATCTCGACGGAGATGCAATTATTTTTCTCTCTATCGTATCTCCGTCTGCACTGTGGCCTAACATCGAGGAGTTGGCGGTCTTTGCTGGAGACCGACTTTGGCGGCTCCACCGCGGGAGCCTGCGGACTTACCATCGTGGAGCCCGTGATCCCTTTGCCAGGGATCGACCTTTGAGCTCTACCGCGGGAGCCTGCGGACTAACATCGTGGAGCTCGCGGTCTCTGGTCAGAGACCGACTTCGGGAGCACCAAGCCGTGGGAGCTTGGACCGCCCCGAAGTGCCCCGACCGCTGGCTGTGGTAGCTTCGATTGCCCCGACTGGGGATGGTTCAACTACCCTGACCGCGGGAGAATAAAGAGGAAGAAGTTGGACTTTATTGCCTTCCATCACAGTGAGGAACGTGGGGAATTTGCTGTGGTGGATATTTATGTCAACTTTCATGTAGTTGTGTGTCTTGTTGCTTTTTTTTTTAGTATGGCTCTATGGTAATTCAAATTTCACTGTTCCTTAATTGGTACACGTGACAATAAACTGACCTTGAAACTTTGACCTTGAAACCTTAAATTACAACTCCTGTAACATTTAGCTGAAACATTACCCATATAAATGAATTAGCCAGATTCAGTCTGTTAGTTTGGCAGGTGGTCTTCTCTGAGCTTGAACTCATGGTCATCCATATTATGGTAGCTGTTTCCAATGTTTCTTACTCTATATTTCTTACACCATATGTTCCAGATCAAATCTTACACTAAATAACAAGCCTCACAGCTTGGACTTCAGCTCATATAAATGAATTAGCCAAACTCACTCTGCTGGTATTTAGGATAGGGTAGGGTATGGGGGGGGGGGGGGGGGGTAGTAGTCTTGACTGAGCTTTGAGATCAGAGCTCTCCTTCTTGTGATGTTCTTCCCAGATGTCTCGGTGTCTTGGATCACTCTATCTTCAGTCTTCGAAAGGAAGCCTGTGCTCTTAACTAGGGCTCTCACAACTCTTGTCAATCATTTGAAATTGTCACTCATCCAAGGACTGAATAAGCAAAACACATAGAGTCATAGAGTGATGCAGCGTGGGAACAGACCCTTCTGCCCAACTTGCCCGCGCCGACCAACATGTCCCATCTACACTGGTCCCACCTGCCTGCATTTTGGCTCGTATCCCTGCAAACCTTTTCTATCCGTATACCTGTCTAATTGTTTCTTAAATGTTGTGATAGTCGCTGCATCAACTACCTCCTCTGGTAGCTCGTTCCATACACCCACCATCCTTTATGTGGAAAAATGACCCCTCAGATTCCTATTAAATCTTTCCCCCTACACCATAAACGTATGTCCTCTGGATCTCGATTTCCGCTACTCCAGGCAAGAGCTTCTTTCCTTATCAAGCGAGAGAATTCTAGTTGTCTGTTCATATTTTGCTTCACATCGTATAGTCCCTTTGCAAATATGGCTGTTCCCAGGCACCTTATCTTCTAAGTTCAGACTTTCGCCTTGAATACAAAGTGCCGGAGTAACTCAGGGGGTCAGGTAACATCTCTGGAGGACATGGATAGGTGATCTTTCAGGTTGGGCCCTTCTTCAGATTATCAGTTGCTTATCCATGTCCACCAGAGATGCTGTCTGACATGCTGTGTTACCTCAGCACTGTGTGTTCTATGCAAGATTCCAGTATCTGCAATTCTTTGTCTCTACAAAGCCATGAAGTTATCTTCAGCTATACTCTCACCATATGTCGATCATGTGACCTTTTTCAACAGAGCTTTATTCAACAGTTCAACAGAGCTTTATTTGTCATTCGGTACCGAGGTACCGAACGAAACTACATAGCAGTCATACACAAAAAAGAACACAAGACACATAACCCCAACACAAACGTCCATCACAGTGACTCCAAACACCCCCTCACTGTGATGGAGGCAACAAAACTTTCACTCTCTTCCCCACGCCCACGGACAGACAGCTCGTCCCGAACCGACCCTTTGTTTTTATTGTCATAGGTTTTGTCTCTCCCTGTCTCTCCTTGTCTCTCCCTGTCTCTCCTTGTCTCTCCCTGTCTCTCCTTGTCTCTCCTTGTCTCTCCCTGTCTCTCCCTGTCTCTCCTTGTCTCTCCTTGTCTCGCAACATCCTCCCAGATCCACTAGGGATACTTGTCATCTCCGGTTACATCCCCCCACCCCCCCCCCCCCCCACCCCCTTTTGATTCATTGAACATTTAGTTAATTGGATCACACTGAACATTGACTCTGAAGAAGGGTTTGGAGCCGAAATGTCACCTATTCCTTTTCTCCAGAGATTCTGCCTGACCCACTGATTTACTCCAGCATTTTGTGTCTAAATTTGGTGTAAACCAGCATCTGCAGTTCTATCATACATACAGAACATTAGCTGTATTTCATCTGATATAATCAGATATCTGAATCATCACCATGTTGCAATTATTTCTGCAAGGCATAGCCATGCAAATAGCATTTGAACTATTTATGCTACAATTATGCTGGATGACATTGATCAATGTTCTGTTGAGTTTAATAAGCTGTTCTTTAATCCATTGCAAGTAGTCAGGCCAGAGCCTAACTTCAGTAATATATTTTTAGACAATAGACAATAGGTGCAGGAGTAGGCCATTTGGCCCTTCGAGCCAGCACCACCATTCAATGTGATCATGGCTGATCATTCTCAATCAGTACCCCGTTCCTGCCTTCTCCCCATACTCCCTGACTCCGCTAATCTTATACGTTTCGATAAGATCTCTTCTCATCCTTCTAAATTCCAGTGTATACAAGCCTAGTCGCACCAGTCTTTCAACATATGACAGTCCCGCCATTCCGGGAATTAACCTAGTAAACCTACGCTGCACACCCTCAATAGCAAGAATATCCTTCCTCAAATTTGGAGACCAAAACTGCACACAGTTCTCCAGGTGAGGTCTCACTAGGGCCCTGTACAACTGCAGAAGGACCTCTTTGCTCCTATACTCAACTCCTCTTGTTATGAAGGCCAACATTCCATTGGCTTTCTTCACTGCCTGCTGTAACTGCATGCTTTCTTTCAGTGACTGATGCACTAGGACACCCAGATCTCGTTGTGCATCCCCTTTTCCTAACTTGACACCATTCAGTCTGAAGAAGGGTCTCGACCCAAAACGTCACCCATTCCTTCTCTCCCGAGATGCTGCCTGACCTGCTGAGTTACTCCAGCATTTTGTGAATAAATCGATTTGTACCAGCATCTGCAGTTATTTTCTTATACCATTCAGATAATACTCTGCCTTCCTATTCTTACCACCAAAGTGGATAACCTCACATTTATCCACATTAAACTGCATCTGCCATGCATCCACCCACTCACACAACCTGTCCAAGTCACCCTGCAACCTCATAGCATCTTCCTCACCGTTGACACTACCACCCAGCTTTGTGTCATCTGCAAATTTGCTAATGGTACTTTTAATCCCTTCATCCAAGTTATTACAAGCTATATTGTAAATAGCTGCGGTCCCAGCACCGAGCCTTGCGGTACCCCACTAGTTACTGCCTGCCATTCTGAAAGGGACCCATTTATCCCCACTCTTTGCTTTCTGTCAAAGAGTGGGGATACTTCAGTTTGCAGATTATCATTTATCTGCTCTTTCTTGCAGTTCTTTGTAAAGGCCAATAAGGATATAGTCCAATACATAGATTTCTTTTTTTGCTTGCCAAGGTTTTGTGATGCGGTTGCTTGATCCTTTTTCCTGGTTAGTTGCCCTTTATCATAGTTTTCCATTTAGCATATGAGAGGTGGTATGTTCCCTCCCAGATTTGTATTAGTTCATTGTCTCTATCAGATTTCCAATCTTAGTCTGATTAACCCTGACTGCATCTTCCTGTTGATCCATTGGCGGTTATCAATGCTGCCCTTCTTGGACACCTAACCTTGCCGATTCATCTGTTCATGCACTCCCTGCAGGGAAAAGTGTGGTGCATTTTTACTTTGATTATACCAAGGGCTGCCTGAATGATGTACTTGAGAAAGGGTGATACCAAGCCCCTCATTTCCGATAGTGCCAAAAAGTCAGTTAGGCTGTTACATACAGACATGATGCCTGAGTACATGTCTACATGTCTACTGGGAGGGGAAACTTGTCAGGGTGGCTGACGACATATTGGCCTGCTGCTAGTTTGGATGTCATAATGCACGAAGTCCGTAATGCAACTTTATAGAGCTTTGGTTAGGTCGCATTTTGAGTTTAGCATGCAGTTCTGGTTTCCCCATTGCAGGAAAGATGTAGAGGCTTTGGAAAGTGTGCAGAGGAGGTTTACCAGAGTGATGCCTGTATTAGGGGGTATCAGCTCCAGGGAGAACTTGGTTTGTTTTCTCTAGAACGTGGGAAAGTGCAGGGAAGACCTGATAAAAGTATGCAAAATTATGACAGGCATAGATGGGGTAGACGGAAGCTTGTTCCCAGGATGGAAAAATCAAATACTAGAGGGCATACCTTTAAGGTGAGACAGGCATAGTTTAAAAGAGCTCTCCTTGTGATGGTTCTTCCCAGGATGTCTCAGACCACCCTTTGATATGATTTTTCCTTCAATCTTCTAAAGGTAGCTTTTGTTCTGGCCGAGGGCTATCATGACTCTTAACCCAATCATTTCAACCAGTTACTCATAGAATGTTGAACATAGAACAATACAGCACACAAATAGATTGATCGACCCACAATGTCTATGCCCAACATTGTGCCAAGACCAACTCTCATCTGCCTGCACATAATCTATATCCCTTCATTTCCTACATATACATATGCCTATTCAAAGGTCTCTTAAATACCGCTATGATATCAACCTCCACCACCATCCGCGGCAGTTCATTCCAGGCACTCACCATCTCTGAGTAAAAGGTTGTCCCACACATCTTTAAACTTTGCCATCTCTCACCTAAAATTTCCATCCCAGGAAAAATGTTCTGACTGTCCACCTGGTCTATACCTATCATTATTTTTTACATGCATCCATTAGATCTTCTATTTTTCTATCTCCCCTCAATCTCTGGCATTCCAGAGAAAATAATCCATGTCTCTCCAATCACTCCTGTAGCTAATACCCGGCATCATTCTGGTAAACCTCCTGTACACCATTTCTAAAGCCTCCACATCGTTCATATAATGGGGCGACTAATACTGCATGCATGCAGTGACCTAACCAAAGTCCTATAAAGCTGCATCATAACTTGCTGACTCTAAAACTCAATGCTAAGAATTAGACTTAGATCAGACTTGAGAAAATAAGCATGCCGAATGCCTTCATTACCTCTCTATCTACTAGTGTAGTTATTTTCAGGGAGTTATGGACTTGTATCCCAAGATCCCTCTGTACATAAGTGCTGTTAAGGGTCATGACATTAATTGTATATTTTCCGCTTACACGTGATCTCCCAAAGTTCAACTCCTCACACTTGCGCCTTCTCTCCGTGACTGTGTGAGTTTGCTCCTGGTGCTCCAAACTTTGGGATCTACTTCTACTATATTTGCATATTGTTTCTCACACGGTAGACTTTGCTCACCTTTTACACTCTGTTATTTGTTTTTTTTGCTCTTAGGTTTGCCGAGAAGGATTATGTTAAACTGTTCAAGGTACTTCAGAAATGTAGATGGGTAAGGAACAAAAAAGAGCACGAGAAGTTGAGGTAATTCGTAAACTTTATTATTTCTGAAATGCAAATGAACTGCCTTTAAACTATTCATGAAAACAAATTCATAACGAGTCGAGTAGATCGGATAGTCAAAAGGGCTTTTGGCACTTTGGCCTTCATCTGTCAGAGTGTTGAGTATCGAAGTTGGGAGGTTATGTTGCAGTTGTATAAGACGTTGGTGAGACCGCATTTAGAGTATTGTGTTCAGTTCTGGGCACCATGTTATAGGAAAGATATTGTCAAGCTTGAAAGGGTTCAGAAAAGATTTACAAGAATGTTGCCAGGACTAGAGGGTGTGAGCTATATGGAGAGGTTGAGTAGGCTGGGTCTCTATTCCATGGAGCGCAGGAGGATGAGGGGAGATCTTATAGAGGTATACAAAATCATGAGAGGAATAGATTGGGTAGATTCATAGTGTCTTTTGCCCAGAGTAAAGGAATCGAGGACCAGAGGACCAGAGGACATAGGTTCAAGGTTAAGGGGAAAAGATTTAATAGGAATCCAAGGGGTAACTTTTTCACACAAAGGGTGGTGGGTGTATGGAACAAGCTGTCAGAGGAGCTAGTTGAGACTGGGACTCTCCCATCGTGTATGAAGGTTAGACAGGCACATGGATAGGACAGGTTTGGAGGGATATGGACCAAGCACAAGCAAGGGGGACTAGTGTATCTGGGACATTGTTGGCAGGTGTGGGTGAGTTCAATAGTCAATAGTCAAGTTTATTTGTCACAAGTTTGGTGAAGGTGTGGAATTCTCTGTCTCAGAAGGCAGTGGAGGCCAGTTCGTTGAATGCTTTCAAGAGAGAGGTGGATAGAGCTCTTAAGGATAGCGGAGTGAGGGGGTATGGGGAGAAGGCAGGAACGGGGTACTGATTGAGAGTGATCAGCCATGATCGCATTGAATGGCGGTGCTGGCTCGAAGGGCTGAATGGCCTACTCCTGCACCTATTGTCTATTGTCTATTGAAATGAAAGATTACCCAAAGAGCAATAAAAATAAGCAATAACACACACAATCATGAACCAACACCAAACAAAAGAAACATCCATCACAGTGAGTCTCCTCCAGTCACCTCCTCACTGTGATGGAAGGCCAGAATGTCTTTTCTCTTCCCCTGCCATCTTCTCCCGTGGTCGTGCTGTTGAAGTTGCCACGTTCCAGGCGGCGCCGGACGGTGAAAGGTCCGCAGCGGGCCAACCCAAGCCCCGTGATCCGGGGCAGGCGAAGACGCCACCGCCGCCGCTGCACGTCGGGACTCCCGACATTGAAGCCCCCGCCGGACGGAAAAAATCCCACGGCCTATTTCAGACCGCGCCGGACGGTGAAAGGTCCGCGGCGGGCCGATCCAAGCCCCGCGATTCGGAGCGGGTGAAGACACTGCCGCTGCCGGAGCTCCTGATGTCGGCCCCCACCCAGGGCAGGGCCTGCGAGCTTTCGACGTCCACGCGGCCGGAGCCTCCATAGGCGAGTCCCAGCTGGAGGCCGCCAGCTCCAGGGGTTTGGCCGTTGGTAGGCCGCAGTGTGAACGGAGACACGGCCCAGAAACAAAAGGTCGCGTCTCCGTTCGGAAGAGACAATTTTACATTTGCAGTTCCCGTCCCCCCCCTCCCCCCCCCTCCATAGCCCTTTGACCCAACACATTCGTGCCAACCAAGATGTCTACCTAAGCTTATCCCATTTACCCATTATTTGGCCTGTTTCCATCTAAATCCTTCTTATCCATGTACTTGTCCAAATGTTTAGTTAAGTTTAGAGATACAGTGCGGATACAGGGCCTTCGGCCCACCGAGTCCACGTCAACCAGCGAACCCCGCAGACTTAAACTGCCCTACACACACTAGGGATAATTTTAAAATTACACCAAGCCAATTAACCTACAAATCTGTACATCGTTGGAGTATGGGTGGAAATGGGAGATCCCTGAGAAAATCCATGCAGGTCAAGCACCCATAGTCAAGATCGAACTGGGACTCTCGCGCTGTAAGGCAGCAACTGTACCGCTGTGCCACCATGCTGTCTTTTAAATGTTGTGATTATTTCTATCTCTACCATTTCCTTGGGCAGCTCATTCCATATACCCACTACTATCAGTCCCCCTTTAAACCAATCCCTCTTACCTTAAACCAATAATTTATAGTTTTAGATTATGGCCATCCACTTTATCTAGGCGTGTCATGATTTTATAAATTTCTGGAAGGTCACTCATCAACTTCCTTTGTTCCAGGGAAAAGAGGGAAAAGATATGTGGCTTGGTAGGTCAGCAGCCAATTGAATTGACTACTGGTTACTACAAGACCATTGGCTATGCGTCTGACAAACATCAATTCATGATGTTTCAAGGTCATAAGGTCGTAAATGATAGGAGCAGAGTTAGGCCATTTGGCCCATCAAGTCTACTCTATTCAATTATGGCTGATCTATCTCTCTCCTAACCCCATTCTCCAGCCTTCTCCCCATAACCCTTAACACCCTTACTAATCAAGAATCTATCTATTTCAGGCTTAAAAATATCCATTGATGACCTTCACAGCCTTCTGTGGGAAAGAATTCCACAGACTCACCACCCTCTGATTAAAGAAATTCCTCTTCATCTCCTTAAAAGAACGTCCTTTAATTCTGAGGCTATGACCTCTGATCCTTGACTCTCCCACTGGTGGAAACATCCTCTCCACATCCACTCTATCCAAATCTTTCACTATTTGGTACGTTTCAATGAGATCCCCCCCTCATCCTTCCCAAGTCCAGCAAGTATAGGCTCATTCCTGGGATCATTCTTGTAAACTTCCTCCGGACCCTCTGCATCACATCCTTCCTCAGATATGGTGCCCAAAATGGCTCACGATACTCCTTTTAAAATAAATATTTGTACATTGGACGATGCAGTTGGAATCCTATCAATTTAGTTTGTTTAAAATATCTTCTCACTTGCCCAACTTGGTTTAAACAAAATATTTCATAAGTCTGCAAAGAAGGTTGCAGTTTTCTTGGGCCTTTTGTCTGGACATGAGATAATAGTTTAGAAATTAGACTATGATTTGCCACTATTTAAAGTATTTGGGATACTCAGGGAAATCGAATGAATCAGGATTAGTTGATCAGAGGTAAGGAATGGGGAGTATAAGTTCAGTATTGGGGAGACATCTAAACAAAAAATAATTCTGGGACAGTGAGGTCCCAATTCGTGCAGATGAAAGCACTTGGACAGGTACGTGGATAGGAAAGGTTTAGAAGGATATGCGCCAAACGTGGCTAATAGGACTTGGTTAGATGAGGCATCTTGATCAGCATAGACGAGTTGGGCTGAAGGGCCTGTTTTTGTGCTGTATGTGCTGTATGACTCTTTGACTTTACGACTAAAGCAGTGTTGACTTATAACACAGGCAATGTGTCATAATCTTTGCATGACGCTTAATATGTGCCTGATACACAAGTAATGTCTGGCGTAAAGCTATAGCTCTTGCTTGTTGAATTACTTAAGTGAAGCGAAACAATCTAGAAATAGGTCTCTATTAAATGTATTTTCAACCAGATTGCTGGAATATTGCTAGGGAAAATTAGTCCATGATGTCCATAATTAAATAGCTTCCTTGTTTATTTAACATGCTTTAGAAAGGGAGCTATATAAACTCCCTTGAGTCTAACACAGTTAAAATCAAATAAATTATTTTCATTGGTGTAGTGTAAGAAATATAATAGTCAATGTATGCACAGCAACCTCTCACAAATGGCAATAATATTCTTTATTGTAGTTAAAATGTTTGAGGGATAAATATTGGTCAGGACTCTGGAGATACCATTGATACCATGGGATAATTTAGTGCTCTGGGGCCTAAGACATGCAAATGCAGCTCAGTTCCTTCTAAAATTGTACCATTCCCTCACATGGTTGGCATGGATGAGGTGGGTCATAAAGGTATGTTTCTGTGCCATATGTTTCTGTGATATTAAGATTATGTTTTCTCTTCCAGGTCACGGTTGGGGAAATGCTGCAATGCATCTCGAAATTTTATTGTTACACAAGAAAATTCACCATTGGAAACAAACATCAGTTATTATGCAGAACCTAAAAGAATTTTTAAAGTTACACCAGATGTTGTACATTTATTTCCTAAGGTAGGTCATGTTTTATCTTGTGCCTGGATGGATTAAAGGAAAATCAAGATGAAAATTCAAAAAATGTCTTCAACAGGAATTTATATTCTTATTGATTCCAATACTTTCATACACATGTGCATAAGACATGTTGCATTTTTAGTATGTTATTTACCGTGGAGGCTGGAGGTCTTCAGTTTTAACCGTTTTCTTCACCCCAGATTATTAAATTCAGCGTTGAAGATGTTCAATAGGTTATTGATGATCACAAATCTGCCATCATTTTCGAGATATGCTGAAAAGTTCGAATAAATGGCTTGGTAGTTCTCAATGGCTCCAGAATGGACATGTGAGCCTTTCAGTCACATTGTCACCTCTACATTGATACAGAGAAGTAATAAAAGCTGACAGACCACCTGTACAGACCTGCGCTCTGGATTCAAACACAGCTAGGTTGTTCCAAGCCCAGTGGAGTTTGCAAAGTTCTGCTCACAAACATTTGGAGACCCGGTGTCTAAATTGGGGAACTGTCCCACAGATGAATTAATCAATTATATGATTTTGCCATCCTTACAGAATCAAACCTGACGGACAATGTACCAGACTCATTCAAGACAAGCCTTAGGTACACTCTGCTGTGCCACCAAGCCTGAGACTCTGCTTTGATTCTGACCTCTACTGCTGTCTGTTTGGAGTTTGCACATTTTTCCCTGTGACCATATGGGTTTCCTCTGGGTGCATCCAAAATATATGCGGGTTTGGATGTAAATGGGCCTCTCTGAAAAAATTGCCCCTAGTGCGTAGGGAATGGATGAGAAACAGAACTAGTGTGATTGGGTGATTGATACTTGGTGTGGGATTCAGTGGGTTGAAGGGCCTGTTTCCATTCAGTATCCCTAAACTATAACTAAGACTCATTTAAGACTCAAAACTAACAACTGTATTTTCTATATTTGTTATACCTCTGCTCTCATTCCCCTCAACTCATCCAGAGCAAGGATAAAGTTTTTCTTAATATTACCACCTTCCCCACCAGTGTTCACATTTAACAGATTCATCCTCCATAAGGGCCTGTTTCCATTGCGGTATCTCTAAACTAAATTTCTAGCATGTCCCGTGAGATTTCACTACCAATACATCCTCCTCTCCCCTCCTTTTTTGGCATTTTAAAAGACTGGACCTTTCAAAACTGTCTACCCTTTCTATCTCTGATCCAAGACCCTGTGCAATTTTGTCTTGTATTTTAGTCATAACCTTACTCACACTTCTAAATTCTGATGGATCCTAGCCTAGCTTGATTGAAGCATAACCTGTCTAATTGAGGCTCATGGCCCAAAACATCACTATTCCATGCTCTCCAGAGATCCTCCTGATCCTCTGAGTTACTCCAGCACTTTGTATCCTTTTCTCCCTAATTTAATATTAAATTCTTCAGGAAATAAATGATAAAATACGATTAGCTTTCTGAATTACTTTCTCTTCCTGTTCTAGTCCACACACTGAGACACCCAGATCCCGTTCTCAGAGTTCTGCAATCTGTCATTTAGATAATATCCTTCACTCTATTTTGTTCCAAGATGGGCAATTTCACATTATGCCATAATAAAAGCCGTTTGTCAAATATTTGTTCATTGATCTACTTGTATTTATTAGTAGTTTCCTTTTCTCCTTTTTGCAATTGACTCGCCTATCTGACGTCAAGAGCAAATTTAGCAAATGTACATCTAGTCCCCTCATTCAATCTATTAAATAAATTGTAAGAAGTTGTCACTCACCACCCATTGCACCTTAGCAACTGGGAAAGACACAAACTTAGTCTCTGTTTGCTGTCAGCCCAGTGCCCCTTCCAATATGTTAGCTCCTGCAATATGAGCTTTTATTTCAGCAATTACCTTTGATGCAGTTTTATCAAATACATTTTTGGAAGTGTAAGTGTTGTTTGTGTACAAATGGAAATTCATGTCAATATGGAGTTATCAAGAACATAGTGTAGTTGTTTGAAACAACTGCAATTGTGTTTATTCACCTGGAATGAAATAAAAACCTATTTCTTCATGACATAACAAATTGTTTCAAACGGTTGATACGAGTGGAAGGAAGAAAAATGCTGAAGTACTTTTGAGCAGGTCTGTAGGTTAGTGTTAATGGGAAAAAATAGCTTTAGATCAGAGAGAAAAATAGAGTCTATCATTTGTGGCTAGTTTTATTTTTAGTGGACTATGTTACCTTAAAAGTATTTAGTCTCAACGACAAAGACTCTGGTGCCAGGACAGGAGTCCTGATTAGTCAGTAGAATGTTAATGATGGAATCACTGGTTGATTAACCTCCAGTGTAGAACATCGAACAGTACAACACAGGAATGGGACATTCGGCCTACAATGTTTGTGCTGAACATAATGCCAAATCAATTTAATCTGCCTGTACATGATCCATCTATTCCCTGCACTTCCATGTGCCCATCTAAAAGTACCCGCAGGATAAAATTTCTCTACCAGAGTACTTCCTGGTCTCTCACTAGCTCTCTGCTGCCATGGTTCAGCCTGGCACAAGCAATGCTGTAAGACTGGCAAAACATCTTCTTCATTTTTGGCTTCCCATCCTATACAAGTTACACAGAACATTTGTTTTATATGAAATTGCAACCTGTGTACAATAGCACTGACTCAAGCAGACTCGTCTGTTCACTGTTCTAATCCTGAATATTTTACAAAGACATTACGGACGCGATCTACATACATCCCAAAGTCCTCACCATGGTTTTGAACATTAGAATAAATCTAGTCACAATCTACTACATCTAGCATTCACATAACAGAGTTTTTCAAAAAACACCAAAGTGCAGCATCAATTTCTGTAAAATTGTCCCAATCAAAATGTATTTGGATAGTTTTACATTGAGATGAACCAAGGATCGCATCGAGAGCCTGGCCTGAAAGACTGGAGCAACTGGGGTTGTATACTCTGGAATTTAGAAGGATGAGAGGGGATCTTATTGAAACATATAAGATTATTAAGGGATTGAACATGCTGGAGGCAGGAAACATGTTCCCGATGTTGGGGGAGTCCTGAACCAGGGGCCGCAGTTTAAGAATAAGGGGTCGGCAATTTAGAACAGAGATGAGAAAAAACTTTTTCACCCAGAGATTTGAGAAGCTGTGGAACTCTCTGTGGAACGAGGTACTGATTGCGGATAATCAGCCGTGATCACGGTGAATGGCGGTGCTAGCTCGAAGGGCCGAATGGCCTCCTCCTGTACATTGTCTATTGTCTATTGTCTATTATCAATATCACATTTAGTTTGTTTATGACGTCTGCACAGTTTGTCTAATTTATGAATGAATTTTTCAACATTATCTTTGGGGTTGGGCATGCCATCACTATAGCTCTCAACTCAGAGGGTGTCCTTGCTTTGTAAACAGCAATGGTAGATCTATCAGGACCTGGAGAGTGCATTGGTGCTTGTACAAAAGGTTGGACTAACACTCCACTTTACCCCTCATTAGATGTTTGACTGCGTGTCACTGGTCATTGAGTCTTTAGTCAGAGGGTGGTAAATCTGTGGAATTCATTGCCACAGAAGGATGTGGAGGCCAAGTCCATGGATATTTTTAAGGTGGAGCAAGACAGATTCTTGATTAGTAAGGGTGTCAGGGGTTGTGGGGCGAAAGCAGGATAATGGGGATGAGAGGGAAAGATTGTTCAGCCATGTTTGAATGGTGGAGTACACTTCATGGGCCGAATGGCCTAATTCTGCTCCTAGAACATATGAACTTATGGTCACTGTTAAGAAGTGGAGGAACCTGGTGTTGCATTGGTCGACAAAGTTGCAGTCTTTCTCTTGAGACCTTGTGTCCCATGGCCGCTAAAGATAGTAAAAGGTTAAGGCTGTCAGTCTCAGACGCTTGTAGGTTGGGAAATAATGTCATCTACATATTGAACATCACTGATCCTTCAGAAAACACAAAAGCTATCAGATCTTCCTAGAATGTCATTTAAAGTGAGTGTTCTGCTAGAGTGCACTGTTCAAAAACAGAGTCACATTCAAAAGGTTGAGTATCTAATTGGGAAACATTCACGTCTAGAACAGTGATGTTTGCTAGCTGTGTGACATGGTAATTCTCTACAAAAATCTACATCCCGTTTTCCTGGTTCCATTGACCATTCTAGATCCATCAACAAAATGTTTTAAAGGGATATCTGCGGTTTCATTTTCATTAGCTGTTTACTGTCCTCGTTATTTCCTGTATCATCAGCATGTCAAAAGTTCCCGTGAAAAATCTTTTATATTTCTGGAAAATAGAACATTCTTAAAAATTGTTTTTGCTAACAGGATTGCTCCCCAAACATTCCAATCACTCAAAATACCAATTTCAAATTCCCAATTCAAATATACCTTAATCACAAATCTCCTCAAATGCCAATTTCCTTCTGAAATGAAGGCATCTTATATCCAGATTAGAGACACCCATATTTCTAACACCTTAATTTGGATTCCAAACGGCCAGTGGAATCCAGGTCTCCCACAAATCGATTTCAAAGGAAAGAAACAATTTAAAAAACACGGGTATTACAAAACAAAACTCCATGCGTCTCTTTACAACCTTCACAAATAACTGGAAAACTTAGACGAAACAATTAATTTCCACGGTGAAAACTTACAACACCTAATCCAAAGAATAAAGGAAACGAGAAGATGGACATGTGACTCCACCTCCACACAACTTCTTAAATACAATACAATACAATACAATATCCTTTATTGTCATTGTACACGTACAACGAGATTTTGAATATTGATGCTATCAAATCAAATAAATAAATAAATCACGCAAAAATGAAAACAAGAAAGGGGGGGGGGAAGGAAAAAGAAAAAGGGGGAACAAGGTAAAGTGCAAAAAAAGGTTCATGCAGGGGTCAGTTGTGCCAGATGACCCTGGGGGAAGAGACAGATCATGGCAGGCTCTCAGCAGGACTGATTCAGAGTAGCTATAACTAGGGATAAGGCTGTTTCTTAGTCTGGAGGTGCGGGCGTAGAAGGCCTTGTAACGTCTGCCAGATGGAAGTAGTTCAACCAGACGGCAGGAAAAGCAGAAAGTGTGCACAGGGTTGAGGAGACTCAATTCCCAAAGAAAATCTTTGCGACCATGATGCTGATAGGGAAGGAAGTAAAATTCCAGGTGGACAGTGGAGCCACATGTAACATCATTCCCAAGATGTATGCGAAGGATGTGGATGAAACCAAGCAAGTATTGTCCATGTACAACAATACGACAGTGGTGCCTCTTGGGAAAAGCACGATGAGACTGGTGAACCCGAAGAATGGAAGGAAATACAAAGTCGAGTTTGTAGTCCTGGAGGAAGACTGCATTCCAATCCTGGGAAGCTGGGCAGCCCAGCAGATGGGGCTCATCTCAGTTTGTACAGAGAACATAATGACACTGAGTGGCAGTGAAATCCCTCTGACCAAGGAAAGATTGATAGCGGAGTATGCTGATGTGTTTGAAGGGACAGGTAAATTTGAGGGCAAGTACCATCTGCTGGTAGCTGACAGCATAACGCCGGTGATCCACCCACCACGAAGAATCCCTGTAGCCTTAAGGAGTAAGCTGAAAGAGGAGTTGGGCAGACTGACAGAAGCGGAAATAATTGCCCCAATAGAGACCCACACACCATGGGTATCCAGCCTTGTGTGTGTAGAAAAGCCCAATGGGAAGTTGAGAGTGTGTTTAGACCCGAGGGATCTGAACAAGGGGCTTAAAAGAAGTCATTACCCAATGACGACGATCGAAGATGTCCTCACCGACTTGAATGATGCCAAGGTCTTTAGCACGTTTGATGCCAAGAATGGGTTTTGGCATGTGGAACTGGATGATGAGAGTTCTCAGCTTACGACATTTAACACACCATATGGTAGATATAGGTGGAGACGCATGCCGTTTGGTCTGTCCACGGCCCCTGAGGAGTTCCAGCGACGACAGAACCAAGTGCTGGAGGGCCTGGAAGGAGTGAGGTCTGTTGCTGACGACATCCTAGTGTTTGGGAAAGGAAAAACGGCAGAGGAAGCAGAAAGAGACCATGACAGGGAGGTTAAAGCTCTGATGGAGAGATGTCGTGACCGTCACCTGAAGCTGAACATAGAGAAGGCAAAGCTGAAGGTGAAGGAAGTCACTTTCATAGGACATAGAGTCTCTGCTGCAGGACTGAAACCAGATCCAGGGAAGGTAGAAGCCGTGCTACATATGCCTAACCCAAAGGATGTCCAAGGAGTTCAGCGATTTATTGGCTTTGTTAACTACTTGAGCAAATTCCTTCCTGGATTAAGCGACCTATGTGAACCGCTACGCAAGCTGACACAGAAGGATGTAGTTTGGTGGTGGGCACAGGTGCATGACAGGGCGGTGATGGACATAAAGAAGCTAGTAACTGCCGAGCCAGTACTCAGATACTATGATCCATCCAAGGAGCTGACAGTTCAGGCCGACGCGTCAGAAACTGGACGGTGCGGCGCTGATGCAGGAGGGCCATCCAGTTGCCTATGCCAGCAGGGCCCTGACGGATGCGGAGACCAGATATGCACAAATAGAAAAAGAATTGCTGGCAGTGATGTTTGGTCTAGAGAGGTTCCATGTGTACACATATGGAAGGCCGGTGAATGTGCAGTCAGACCATAAGCCACTGGAGATAATCGCCACAAAACCACTTCATCGGGCACCAAAGAGATTGCAGAGGATGCTGGTGAGGATGCAGACCTATGATGTGACAATAAGATACAGACCAGGGAAGGAGATGCACCTTACAGACACGCTGAGCAAAGCATATATTCAGACTGGCAAGACTGACAAGACCATGAGAGAACTGGAGACTGTAAACCTGGCAAGGCACATCCCAATAGCACAGCCTCTGCTAAATGGCATAAGGGATGCAACAGGAGAAGATGAGACTATGCAGAAACTGCAAGAGGTGATCAAACGAGGCTGGCCAGAGAACAAGAAGGATGTTGACCCAGAGCTCATCTCCTATTTCCAGAGAGACCATGGGCGAAGGTGGGTGCAGATTTGTTCCACTTGGATGGAAGGAACTATTTGATCACTGTGGACTATTTCTCAGGATATTGGGAAATAGACTATCTAGAGAAAACACTGGCAGTGAATGTCATCCATAAAATGAAAGGCCAGTTCGCAAGATATGGAATACCAGATCAGCTCATCACAGATAATGGGCCACAGTTCACAGCTGAGGAGTTCAAGAGTTTTACCAAGAAGTGGCAGTTTGAACATACGAGCACATCACCCTATTATCCACAGAGTAATGGAAAGGCGGAGAGCAGTGTGAAAGTTGCGAAGTCATTGCTGAGGAAGGCTAAGGCTGCCGGAGCTGACCCTTACCTGAGCCTACTAGCTTTTTGCAACACACCAACATCTGGCATGAGTAGCAGTCCAGTTCAAAGATTGATGAACAGACGTACCAGGACCATTCTACCGACTACTCAGAGGCTGCTCAAACCTGAAATTCCAAAAAAAGTAAGAGATGAGTTGAGGATCTCAAGATCTCAAGATGAGTTGAGGATCTCAAGATCTGATTCCCCTGAAAGCTGGCGATCCAGTTCGAGTGAAGCCGACCGATAATCGACATCAGTCCTGGAGGAAGGCTGTGGTTGTAGGCCGTGTTGCGCAACCCAGATCTTATGAAGTCAGAACCGAGGACGGCGTCATCTATCGTCGGAATCGGCGCCATCTGAGGAAGACCAACGAGCCATTTCGTCGCGTTGATGTTGACCTAGATGACCTGGTGACGTTGCCTGAACCGGAGCGAGAAAATCGACCTATGAGCCGACCACCGGTCCCCAGGGAGCATCAAACCCTGACAACAAGATCTGGTAGATGCGTTCGAAAACCACGCTATCTGCAGGATTATGTGCCCACATAAGGATAGGGCCTGTACATGTAGTTAAATATAGATGTAAAGGCTATTGGGTTATGTTTAAAAAGTTAATGTTATATTTTCGGTTATAGTTTGATATGCATTGTTTTATGTAATGGCTAATAAAACTAAATAAATAAACAAACAAATTAATAGATAAAAAGGGAAAGGGAATGAGGAACCAGACATGTGTTGTTCAAAGTTTAGATAATTCCGAGCACTGAACTGTCGCAGATCCAAGGGAGGAAAATTTGGAAGCTACCACGGAAATGGATTGTCAAAGGCATGTTGGAAAATGGACTGTTAGAGACATGTTGGACTCAGTGAAATAAGATACCATGGAAGAATTTAATTTATGGCTATACATGTAAAGTTCCTGTACATATCTGTTTTGTATATAAAGGGGGATGTTATGGGAATAGCGCACCCAGTGGTGCAGTACCGGGGATATATTACCCATGAGGCTGTAGCCAGAGTGATCCTGAATTAAAATGGCTGAACCTGACTGGAGTGTAAAGCCTCTGTTAATTAGTTGTGTAGCTGTACTGTAGCAGGTTACAGAAAGGAAACACACTAACAAAACAGGTGTGAGGAGTCTTTGTAGATGCTGGTAACTTTCCTGAAGCAGCGTGCCTTGTAGATGACCTAGGGCTGGCAGCTGTGTAAAGAGACACTGCCTCTTAAAACACAGGAGCAGATTCTTACAATCACACCCTATTCTGTCAGAGCATAAGATTTATTCAACATTCTCCTAATCCAGATTTAAAATCGCATAACATCCTTTGCACTCACATATTTCATACATTTTCTCTTTGTCTCATACAAAATAAAATTACATTTGTTGACGTTTGCATCTCAAGGGCAGGATAGTCGGTATTATGTCTTTTATTCTTCGGAGGAATAAACACATGCTCTCATACATCGGTGTTGCTCTAACCGGAAGTGAAGACTTTTATTTTGTTTTCACATGCATTTTATATCTGGTACACAGGAAGTGACATCAGTATAAGAGCACAGTTAAACAGTTTCATTTTAACATCCAACACCCCCACTTGCTCTTATGCTGTGCATTACATTTAACAACATATACAACATAACTTAATCTGATTACATTCTCTGTATCATCACATTTTACACATTTACAGTGTTCAACCTTTCAAAAAAAAAATGTTGTTATGATTTTACACTCCAAACATATAATCCCTGAATTTCTCAGTTTTAAACTTTGTTGCAGGCTTAGTTAAGATATCTGCAACCATGTCTGCTGTTGGACAATACTCAATGATTACTTTCTTATCACTGAGTGCAGACCGAATGAAATGATACCTAATGTCGATATGTTTGCATCTTTGTCGGTTCACTGGGTTCTTTGATAATGCAATCGCACCTTGATTGTCCTCAAAGATTTTCACTGGCTCGTACTGGCAATCTTTGTCCATTCCTTTCAATAGCTGCACAAGATACAAGCTCTCTTGTGTAGTAGCCGCCATTGCCATATATTCGGCTTCACATGTGGATAAGGCCACTGTCTGCTGTTTCTTGGATTTCCATGAAATAACAGGCCCATTTTCAGACAAACTAAAACAATATCCTGTTGTGCTTCGCCTGTCATTTTGATCTGCCGCCCAGTCAGCGTCACTGTATGCAACAAGTTTGAGTTTTTCCTCTCTTTTCTTGTAACACAGCTCCTGGTTTATAGTACCCTTTAAGTACATCAACACATGTTTGGTAGTTATCCAATGTTGTTCTTTAGGCTCTGCTAGATATTGTGACAGTTTACTGACAATCCAGCTTAAATCAGGCCTTGTACATGTCATCACATATATCAAGCTGCCTACCACTTCCCTGTATTGTGTTGGATTAACAGGCTCATCATCATCATAAAAGTTTTGTTTCTGTTCACATGGAGTTGACCTTGTTTTACAGTCAGACATTCCAAACTTCTCCAGTATTTTTGCTATGTACCTCTTTTGGTTCATTTTTATTTCTCCCTCTGTCTGTGAAAAATCAATGCCTAGAAAATGTCTAAGTTTCCCAAGATCTTTCATCTTAAACTTTGCACTTAGCATTTCTTTCACACCATTGAGAGATTCTTTATCACTGGCAGCAATAATTAGGTCGTCAACCCACATGATCAGAATTATTCTCTCATTTTCAGTCTCTTTACTGTACACGCAGTGATCTGCTGGATTTTGTGCGAAACCATTTTTACTGAGATGATCATGCAGCATCTTGTTCCAGTTCCGTCCTGACTGTTTCAGTCCATACAGTGATTTGTTAAGTTTGCAGACCAGCTTTTTACCTGTGTCTGTTTTCACTTCAAATCCTTCAGGTTGTTCAATATACAGCTCACAATCTATTGGAGCATGTAGATAAGCTGTTTTCACATCCATCTGGTGTAATTCCAAATCGTACTGAGCTGCTAGCTGCATCAGACTGCGCACTGATGTCATGTTAGCTGTTGGGGAAAACGTCTCCTTGTAATCTATTCCTACTACTTGACTATACCCCTTTGCAACATACCTGGCTTTGTATGTCTCAGTCTTATCTGAAGATTCTTTTACTGCAAACACCCACTTCCCCCCCACTGCATTTTTGCCCTGTGGTAGTGTGGTTAGAGTGTATGTGTCATTTTCTTTGAGAGATTCGATTTCCTCCTTCATAGCTTTAGCCCAAATGTCAGATTTTGATGAGCTCATAGCTTCTTTGAAGGTTTGTGGAACATTATACATCACTCTGTAGCAGTAGTCTACATTTACATTTATCTGGTCATCCTCTTCTCCTTTACACTCATAGTCTTGTAAGTACTGTGGCCTTTTCCTTTCTCTCTTAGGGTAGCGTGTGTTCTGACTACTTTCACCCTGTCCAGTTTGAGTGTTGCTATCACTCTCAGTAGTATCAGTGTGTGACTTCAGTGTCACTTCTGGACTCTGATCAGTCACCTCTGCGTTTGGTCTGGGGGATGTTAATCTCTTCCCAGGATAGTCATCATCACTCATCTCCATATCTGTCTGAGTTTGGCTTTCAGTTACACTTTTTGTTATGAACTTCACTAGTCTGTTTTTGAGAACTCGCCCTGTCTCTGGGTAGTAGACTAAATATGCAGGGCTGTTTTTGTCATAACCTACAAAAATCCCTTTTTCACATCTTGAGTCTAACTTCTTTTTGACTTGTTTGTATGAGAAACAGACTGATCCAAACTTCTTCATTTTTGAAAGATTAGGCTTTCTGCCTGTCACCATGTAGTGTGGAGTCTGACCAACACGTTTGTTGTAGCATCTGTTGCGGATTACTGCAGCAGTCATTACAGCATATGTCCACAATTCTTTCGGTAGGTTACTCTCGAGTAGCATGCACCTTGCCATTTCAAATAGCGTTCTCCAGTTTCTCTCAGCTGTCCCATTTTGATGAGGGGAGTAACGTGCGGAGGTTTCATGCCTTATGGCATTTCTACTGAGCAATGATTGGAAATCTGCTGCTGTGAACTCTGTGCCATTATCAGACCTTATGCACTTAATTTTTCCATAGGGGGCCACGTCTGCTATGAACTTTTCTGTAGCTTTTATAGTGTCACGTTTTGTTTTCAAGAAGTAAACAAACACTGCTCCTGAATAGTCATCTGTGAAAGTTTGTATGTATTTGTATCCATCTTTTGCTTCTGGCTCTATAGGGCCAGCCAAATCAGTATGCACTAACTCAAGTGCTTCTTTAGCCCTTACATCTGGCTCTCTGTTCCTGCTCTGTGCAAATTTGCCTTTTATACAGACCTCACAGTTGAGTTTGGACTTATCAACTTTACCTTTGATTTTCATGCCCTCTGTTACCCTCTCTAACTGTGATACATCATCATAGTTACAGTGACCAAGTATCTCGTGCCATGTTTGAATATCATAACACCCGTGACATCCGTCATTAGTTTTATGACTTACAGTGTTTAGATAGTATAGTCTGTCGTACTCCTTAATGTCGAACTTGGTACCGTTCTTGTGGATGAGCTCGTTGCTGCCTTGGCCAAAGATCACTGAAGCTCCGGTGGTCGTTGCTGCCTTGACAGAGAAGATGTCCTGTGGGAATGATGGGATGTACAACGCCTCTCTCAGCGTCGTCCTCACACGACGGCCCTCGCTGTCTCTCAGGTACACCTCTGCTTCGCCTTTCCTCCGTGCGACACCGCTCGTCCTTGTCCCGTCAGCCAACTCGATGAAGTGTTTGGCGGGCTGGAAAGTCTCATCAAAGTTCTTAAACTTTTCAATGTCTGTGATTATGTGTGACGTTGCGCCCGTGTCGACCATAAGCCCTTTACGAGTCTCTTCACTTGCCTGGCAGTCATTTATTTTGAATGCAAATGTGTGGTCGTTGGAGTCGGATGCTTGTTTCACGTTGTCTCGCTTTTTCTTTCTGCAGTTTGCCTCCTTATGAGTGGGGCTCTTGCAAAAACTGCACCACTGTCTCTGTTCTTTACCGCTGCGCTCTCCGCTGCATTCCCATGCTTTGTGTCCCGTCTGACCGCAGTTGTAGCAGGTGAATGTTTTCTCCGAGCCTTTAGTCCTTTCTTTCACCCAGCCTCTTGCTTTCATTACGTTGTCGTCACTCATATGGCCGCTAAATTTTTCAGTGCTCTCGTAGCTTCTTAACTTGGTCTTAAACTCACCAAAAGTTGTCTTCTCATCACCCTGTGTTATGTGGATGGCAAATGGCTTAAATGTCTCTGGCAAGCCTTTCAGAATCATGGCAATCAGCAGCCCGTCACTAAGAGTCTCTCCTGCTTTTCTTAGTGCTGTAATCGCCGTTTCTGCACGAATAATGTATTCTGTTACACTTTCGTTTATGGCCTTTTTCAGCGACGTCAGCTCGGTGTAGAGGCCGATCACTCGCGGCTTCCCTGTGTCCGCGTAATGGCTCCTCAGTAGCTGCAACGCTTTTCTCCCGTCATCTGCCGCTTCTCTCATAATGAGCGACAAACTTTTGTCGTCTAGCACTTGTATCAGCTCGGCGTAGGCTCTTTCGTTTTTCTCGGCTTCCTCGTCGTCTTCTTCGTCGGTAGCCGGCTCGTTCAGAATTGTTGACTTTAAGCCTTGTAGCCGCAGGTGGCCTAAAAACTTTGTTTCCCATAATTCGTAATTATTTTCATCTCCGTCGAAGCATAATCTGTTCCATCGGCTTCCACCATCCCTCCTGGGCCCATAACCTGTTGACGTTTGCATCTCAAGGGCAGGATAGTCGGTATTATGTCTTTTATTCTTCGGAGGAATAAACACACATGCTCTCATACATCGGTGTTGCTCTAACCGGAAGTGAAGACTTTTATTTTGTTTTCACATGCATTTTATATCTGGTACACAGGAAGTGACATCAGTATAAGAGCACAGTTAAACAGTTTCATTTTAACATCCAACAACATTAAGTGCCACATCTCTTGCAACAACTTAACAAATCACAGATAATTAATACTTTAAACCTGTTAATGACTTGATTAAGCAGTTACCATGTCTAGAACACAATTATACAAACTTTAAGGAAATATTTAGACCTCGAAGCAAAGGAGTGCCTGAAGTTAGACACAAAATGTTGGAGTAAATCAGTGGGACAGGCAGCATCTCTGGACAGAAAGAATGGGTGATGTTTTGAGTCGAGACCCTCCTTCAGACTGAGAGCCAGGAGAGAGGGAGAAACAGAGATATGGAAAGGTAAGGGGTGAAAACGAGAGGTCAAAGGGGACGAACATCAAGAAAAATGTAGAATGGATCATTAGCTAGGGGAAGTTGACAACGAGGCATACAAAGATGAAATGTGATCTGGACGAGTTGGAGAACTAGGAAGGAGGAGAGAGAGAGAGAGAGAGAGAGAGAGAGGGAAAGCAAGAGTTACTTGAAGTTAGAGAAGTCAATATTCATACTGCTGTGAGCCAATCTCAACCTCATCGGGACTTCCACGGCCGATCGGTGGGTTAAATTTGCAATCTGCGGCCAGGGCTCTAGAACTCCAGCCCAGCTGGAGCCAGTAAATCTATCACCATAGCCGAATTCCTTGGCCGGCTGGATAAACCAGGAAAGCTCTGGAACCAAGAGTGCCAGAAAATCAGTGGTGGAACTGTAATGAGTAAATATTAAATTTAAGTGCAAGATTATATAACTAAATGAATTAAGACGGGGTTAAAATATAAAACACAGCATAAAAGCCAATTACCACCTTTTTGGGCTGATTATCAATTAATGTGCGAATTTACTAAAATGTTATTAGCGTACAGTGACACATTCACATTATTTTGTAATATCCGTTTTTACTCTGAAATACACTAAAAGAGGCTTGAAACGAGTAATTTTGTATGTACATTTTCTAATTTTTTTGACCCCCGCTGCACGCCTCGCGCAAGCACTTGGCTCTTTTCCTCCTTTTTTTGTTACCTCACTCACATGCCTGTATCCAAGATAGTTTCCTCTCCAGTTTCCAGTGTTCTTGGATATATCTGATCCAGCCTAGATTTGTCGAACTGATACAAAACTAGACCAAGTGAACCCATTGGGCTCAAACCTCTCCGGCATTGGTGCAGCACCCTCTCCTCCTCCTCCTCTCCTCCCCCCTCCTCCCCTCCCCTCCTCCCCTCCTCCCCTCCCCTCCCCTCCCCTCCCCTCCCCTCCCCTCCCCTCCCCTCCCCTCCCCTCCCCTCCCCTCCCCTCCCCTCCCCTCCCCTCCCCTCCCCTCCCCTCCCCTCCCCTCCCCTCCCCGCCTCCCCCTCCCTTCCCCTTCCCCCACTCCATCCCCATCAACCCCCCTTATCCTCCCTCCTCCCCCCCTCTCTCCCTCCCCCCGTCCCTCCAACCCCTCCCTCCCTAGGAGATAGATTTAAACTTTAAAATGTGAAAAACTTTAAAAATATAATGCCGATTTCAATGAAACCTTCTATTAGCACCAAAGGGATTTCAAATGTCTTTACTTAAGTTTGCGTGACCAGATTCTGACCTAAATTTTTCAATCACATACAAATTCCATCAGAGTCACCTTTTCTGTGAGAATTCTTTGTATGCCATTATTCATGCATTCTGTCTCGCCCCATATCACCAGATCTCAAGGTGTCTTCTTGTATGGTTTCACAATGCATTAGGTTAAGACACAGCCCCAATCACGCAAAATTGGAGTGTGAGAATCCTGTCCTTTGAGTATACTTTTTGCTCTGGAACATGTTTGTTTATTAATTGGCAAGTGGGCTTCATTTCCTTGACAATAGTTTCCAGCATTTTTATAACGACAAACCTTCTGCTAAGCAGCCTACAGCTTTGTAGTGTCGAAAACACTACAAACGCTAACTAAACTAAGAACTGTCTTGGTTGCACTAAGGACTTCGGGCTTTTGACGAAATAATGGGGTTTTTAATTTATTGATTTATTTTATTATTATGTTATCTATGTTTAATGTGTTTATAGGCCTGCTATGCTGATGCAAGTAAGAATTTAATTGCTCCGTGATCCATATATGTGACAATTATATATTCTGACGTTTGACCCCTGCTTTCCATATTCTGCCTTCCTTACAAATCGGTTACTGCCTTTGAAGCTTCCTAAACTTTCTCTGAATTTAGGGAATTTTGGAAGATCACCAACAATGAATCCACTATTTTTGCAAAATCCTCTTTTAAGACCCTCTTTTCAGGACACAAGGACCTGGAAATATGGGCACTTTTAATCTCATTAACATTTAGAGTTTTTCCAAGTGATATGATTATTTAAGGTTCCTAATTTTTGCCTCCAGAATTGCTATTATTTCTCAGATACTTTTAATATCTTTGAGCACAAATGCAAATATAAAATATTGTTTGAAGGTTTTGTAATTTTCTTATTTCCTATTATTAATCCTACACTCTCATTGTCCAAGAGCCAATGTTTCTTGTGATTCTCTGTTTAATATACTTGCTGAGACTATTTATATTTCCTGCTATTTTACCCTCACTCTATTTTTATGTTTAGTTCATTTGAACTATTCTATATTAGTTCCCCCATTTTCCAGCCTCTCACTAATCTTGTCTACATTCAAGTGCTGGAGTAACATAAGTTCATAAGTTCAAGGGGCAGAATTAGGCCATTTGGTCTACTCTGCCTACTTGGTCTACAAGTCTACTCTGCCATTCAATCATGTTGGATCTATTGTTTCTTCTCAACCCCATTTTCCTGCCTTCTCCCCATAAAGCTCATTGAAAGCAAGTGTGCAGGTGCAGCAGGCAGTGAAGAAAGCGAATGGTATGTTAGCATTCATAGCAAGGGGATTTGAGTTTAGGAGCAGGGAGGTTCTGCTGCAGTTGTACAGGGCCTTGGTGAGACCGCACCTGGAGTATTGTGTACAGTTTTGGTCTCCTAATCTGAGGAAAGACATTCTAGCCTTAGAGGGAGTACAGAGAAGGTTCACCAGATTGATCCCTGGGATGGCAGGACTTTCATATGAAGAAAGACTGGATAGACTAGGCTTATACTCGCTGGAATTTAGAAGACTGAGGGGGGATCTTATTGAAACATATAAAATTCTTAAGGGGTTGGAGAGGCTAGATGCGGGAAGATTGTTCCCGATGTTGGGGAAGTCCAGAACCAGGGGTCACAGCTTAAGGATAAGGGGGAAGTCTTTTAGGACCGAGATGAGAAAACATTTCTTCACACAGAGAGTGGTGAGTCTGTGGAATTCTCTGCCACAGAAGGTAGTTGAGCCCAGTTCATTGGCTATATTTAAGAGGGAGTTAGATGTGGCCCATGTGGCTAAAGGGATCAGGGGGTATGGAGAGAAGGCAGGTACAGGTTACTGAGCTGGATGATCAGCCATGATCATATTGAATGGCGGTGCAGGCTCGAAGGGCCGAATGGCCTACTCCTGCACCTATTTTCTATGTTTCTATGTTTCTAACCTTTAACATCCTTCCTAATTAAGCAGGTTAGGTAATATTTCTGGAGAAAATGGATGGGTGTCGTTTCGGGTTAGGACTCTTCTTCAGACTAACCATTAACTTCTTTAGTGAGCAAAGGATGAATTTTTCTTGCTGAGAGTTTTCTTTTTTTCTCAAATAAATATATATTTGGCGAAAATTTTTAAATATTTTCTTAAATGTCTGCTGCTGTTCATCCGCTGCTTAGTAATTCATTTTTAGCCTTAAGGAACTGCAGATGCTGTTTTACAAAAAGACACAAAATGATGGAGTAACCTTCCTTTGTCCCGCCCCCTTGACATCAGTCTGAAGAAGGGTCTCGACCCGAAACGTCACCCATTCCTTCTCTCGCGAGATGCTGCCTGACCTGCTGAGTTACTCCAGCATTTTGTGAATAAATCGATTTGTACCAGCATCTGCAGTTATTTTCTTATATGATGGAGTAACACATCAGGTCCGGCAGGATCTCTGGAGAACATGGATAGACAACATTTCAGCCAGGATCCTTTTTAGAATCTAAATTATTTTTTTAGTATCTGTTTAAACCACCTCTATCTTCATGATCTTCAAGTGTCTTTACTTGAGTTTGTGTGACCAGATTCTGAACCAAAGTTCTCAACCACATACAATTCCATCAGTCATCTTTTCTGCGACAATTCGTGGTTTGTATTGTTCATACATTCAGTCTTGCACACATCACCAGATCCTGTTTGGTTTCACAATGTATTATTTCAAGACACAGCCCCAAGTCTGCACTGTACTCCGGTCTTCAGAATTATCTGTCAATTTTCATTGACGTACTGGAGTCAGACCACAGAAATACATCCGTTAGTTCACTGAGTCTTCAATGAACAATAATAACCCGTTTAAATCTACACTAAACTTTACCCCACAATCCGATCATTTCTCCTACATTCTACTTATCTGTACACCAGAAACAATTTAGTGGCTAATTAGCCTAATAGCTTGCACACCTTAAGGGAGGAGAGTGAGTACAGCGTGGGAACAGGCCCTTTGCCCCAACCTCTCCAAACCAACCAAGTTGCCTATTGAACCTGTCCCATTTGCCTGTACTTTTATAAAGATTTCCTGACCATGTACCTGACCAAATGTCTTTTAAATGTTGTAATTGTACCTACTGTTACCACTTCTTCATTTCAGTTAAGGCCAGTTCATTGGCTATATTTAAGAGGGAGTTAGATGTGGCCCTTGTGGCTAAAGGGATCAGGGGGTATGGAGAGAAGGCAGGTACAGGATACTGAGTTGGATGATCAGCCATGATCATATTGAATGGCGGTGCAGGCTCGAAGGGCTGAATGGCCTACTCCTGCACCTATTTTCTATGTTTCTATGTTTCTATGTTTCTACATACTTTGTGAATAAAATCCCCCTCAGCTCTCTCTTAAATCTTTCAACTCCCACCTTGAATCTATGCTCCTTACTTTTAGACTCTTCTGCCCTGGAAAAAAAAGATTGTGCCATTTACTGTATCTAGAGAACTACAAGAGTTTGCAGGTGATGAAATCTTGAAAAAAGCAATGCTGGAGACACTGAACAGGTCAGGCAGTATATGTGGAGCGAAATATTCAGACAACATTTTGGATTGCTACCCTTTTTCTCTCTGAAGAAGGGTCCTAACCCAAATGTCATCTGTCCATTTCTCTCCACAGATGCTGCCATTCACCTTATATATGCCTCTCTTGATTTTGTATACCACTGTAAAATCAGTCTCCTATGCTCCAGTGGAAAAAGCAGCAGCCTATCTAGTTTCTCCTTATAACTCAAGTCCTCCAGTCCTGGTAACATGCTTTTAAATCTTTTTTTGCACCCTTGCCAGCTTAATGATGTTCCTATAGTTGACTAGTTGACTAGAACACCACATAGTACTCCAAGTGTGGTCTCACCAACATTTTGTACAATTGTAACAAGACGTCCGTACACCTGTACTCATTGCCCTGACCGATAAAGGCAACAATGCCAAGCGTCCTTTTCACCACCCTGTTTACCTGCATTGCCATTTTCAAGGAATCTACCTGCACCATTTAGTCTCTCTGTTCTGCAATACCCCCTAGGGCCCTCCCATTTACTGTGTAAGTCCTGCCACGGTTTAATTTTTCAAAATGTATCCGAGAGAAAATAACTGGGATAATGATCTCGAGAAGATCAAGTCTCCACAAAGACAGCAACATCGTGATTGCACCCAGATCTTTAGAGCAGCAATGCTGCAACTTTACCGGCTGCATCACTGAGCCATGCCAAATCTATCAGGAGATACAGGCACTGTGTTTATTGCTGTACCTTCCCATTACTTTTCACCCAGAGAGCTATGAATCTGTGGAATTCTCTGCCACAGAAGGCAGTAGAGGTCAATTCACTGGATGTTTTCAAGAGAGAGTTGGATTTTGCTCTTAAGGCTAACGGAATCAAAGGATATGGGGAGAAAACAGGAACGGGGTGCTGATTTAGGATGATCATATTGAATGGCGGTGCTGGCTCGAAGGGCCGAATGGCCTAATCCTGCACCTATTTTCTATGTTTCCTTACTGGCCCCATTTTTTTTTCATTTGCACTCTGCCTTTCAGTGACTATTGTGAGAGGACAACAGGCCAGAACCACCAGTGAATTATTTCCCTTATTATCTCTGTCCAAACTACCTCTCAGTCTTGATATTTCAAGCCAAGGTCGTTTCTCATGTCCATGCTGCTCTCATTCTTCAACAACAAAGTTATCTGGCCTCCTTTTCCTTTCTTCTGAAATGTCAAGTAGCCCAGAATATTCAGTTCATACCTTTACTGAGGAGACCTGATCCTATTAAAAAAAAAGTATAATTGGAGGAAATTATAACATCTGTGAAAGGGCAGTTTCATGCTTGGTGGCAGAAAATTTTAAGAGCAAGTTTCCACGAGTCAGCAACAAGAGGAAACGCTTGACAAACAGGTGGTCTGGCTAAAACAAGCAATTTCTTGAGGTTTTTATTGAGTTAGCTTAGCTTAGTTTAGAGACACACCGTGGAAAAGGGGGACTTCGGCTCACTGAGTCTGTGCCGACCAGCGATCCCCGCACACGAACACTATCCAACACACAAGGGACAATTTACAATTTTACCACGCCTACAAACCTGTAAGTCTTTGGCTTGTGGGAGGAAACCGGATCACCCGGAGGAAACCCACGCAGGTCACAGGGAGAATGTGCAAATTCCATACAGACAGCACCCGTAGTCGGGATCGAACCTGGGTCTCTGCTGCTGTAAGGCAGTAACTCTACCGCTGCGCCACCATGCCACTCTATGTTATGACGTTGTATAGATCAGAAGTGGGTCCATTAGCTGAACAACTCCATGTGGAGCTTTTGGCCCATCTCCACTAATCCCATTTGCCCACATTTGGTCCATGTCCTTCTGTACCTTGCCTATATAATGGCCTGGCTAAATGTTTCCTAAGCATGATGATTGTATCTGACCACTTCACCTCCTCTAGCAGTGGGTTCCAGATATCAACCACTCTCTGGGTAAAACCTTTCTACTGAATTCCTTTTAAAACACTTCTCTCTCACCTGAAAGCCATGTCCTCATCTTTTTTAATACCAGTAATGTGGGAAAAGTATTAGGACTTGCGATGCCTCATAATTTTCTGTATACCTTTACAAGGATGGCACAGTGGTGCAGCCAGTCGAGATGCTGCCTCACAGCATCAGAAACCCAAGTTCCCCCTAAACCCGGGTGCTCTTGGGTGTGTAGTGTTTGCTGTGTGTGGTGTTGGCTCTGTGACTGCGTGGATTTCCTCCGAGTGCTCCGGTTTCCTCCCATGTGTCTGTCCCAAAGATGTGCAGGTTTATAGGTTAATTGGCCTCTGTAAATTGCCCCTGGTATGTAGGGAGTGGATGAGAAGGTGGGATAACAGAACTAGTATGAACGGGTGGTCGGCATGGACTCGGTGAGCCGAAGGGTCTGTTTCCATGCTGTCTCAATCAATCAATCAATCAATCTTAGCATTTATTTTGAGAGGACTAGAATATAAAAATGGGGATTTTATGCTGAGGCTTTATGAGGCACTGGTCAGACTGCATTTGGAGTATTGTGAACAGTTTTAGGCCCCATATCTGAGGAAGGATGTTCTGGCGTTAGAGAGGGTCCAGAGAGGTTTACGAGAATGATCCCAGGGATGATTGGGTTAATGTAAGATGAGCTTCTAACAGCATTGGGCATGTACTTGCTGGAGTTTAGATTAGTCTGGATTGATTAGACTCAATGGGCTGAATGGTCTGATTCTGTTCCGATGACATGAACTGATCAATCAATCAGTCAATCAATCAACCAATCAATCAATCCATCCATCCATCCATCCATCCATCCATCCATCCATCCATCCATCCATCCATCCATCCATCCATCCATCCATCCATCCATCCATCCATCCATCCATCCATCCATCCATCCATCCATCCATCCATCCATCCATCCATCCATCCATCCATCCATCCATCCATCCATCCATCCATCCATCCATCCATCCATCCATCCATCCATCCATCCATCCATCCATCCATCCATCCATCCATCCATCCATCCATCCATCCATCCATCCATCCATCCATCCATCCATCCATCCATCCATCCATCCATCCATCCATCCATCCATCCATCCATCCATCCATCCATCCATCCATCCATCCATCCATCCATCCATCCATCCATCCATCCATCCATCCATCCATCCATCCATCCATCCATCCATCCATCCATCCATCCATCCATCCATCCATCCATCCATCCATCAATTAGGTCATCCCTCAGCCTCGTTTGCTCCAAGGGGAAAAAAAACTATCAAATCTTTTTCCATAACTAAAAAATTCTAATCCAAGCAACATCCTGATAAATGCTTCTGATTTCCCTCACATTCTACAAGTATAAGGTATGGTCATGGGCTTTCACATGGGTCCCAGCTACACTTGGTTTGTTTTGACAACGTGAAACAGTCCTTGTTCCAAACCACTCCCCAACTCTTCCTCCACTACCCACATGACTGCTAAGAAACAGAAAAGAGAAATAACCTATTCTTTTTGGTTTTTGAGAAAACATAGAAACATAGAAAATAGGTGCAGGAGTAGGCCATTCGGCCCTTTGAGCCTGCACCGCCATTCAATATGATCATGGCTGATCATCCAACTCAGTATCCCGTACCTGCCTTCTCTCCATACCCCCTGATCCCTTTAGCCACAAGGGCCACATCTAACTCCCTCTTAAATATAGCCAATGAACTGGCCTCAACTACCTTCTGTGGCAGAGAATTCCACAGATTCACCACTCTGTGTGAAAAAAAACGTTCTCATCTCGGTCCTAAAAGACTTCCCCCTTATCCTTAAACTGTGACCCCTTGTTCTGAACTTCCCCAACATCGGGAACAATCTTCCTGCATCTAGCCTGTCCAACCCCTTAAGAATGTTGTAAGTTTCTATAAGATCCCCCCTCAATCTTCTAAATTCCAGCGAGTACAAGCCGAGTCTATCCAGTCTTTCTTCATATGAAAGTCCTGCCATCCCAGGAATCAATCTGGTGAACCTTCTCTGTACTCCCTCTATGGCAAGAATGTCTTTCCTCAGATTAGGAGACCAAAACTGTACGCAATACTCCAGGTGTGGTCTCACCAATGCCCTGTACAACTGCAGCAGAACCTCCCTGCTCCTATACTCAAATCCCCTCGCTATGAATGCCAACATACCATTCGCTTTCTTCACTGCCTGCTGCACCTACATGCCTACTTTCAGTGACTGGTGCACCACGACACCCAGGTCTCGCAGCATCTCTTCTTCTCCTAAAAAAGCCTCAACCACTGTGGAAGAGCAGCACAGTACTCGACAGAGGAGTTGCCAAATGCATGGTGGCTTTGCTGAAAACTGCACACTCTCAAAGGAGAAGTTAGAACAGTATAGCACAAGAACAGGCTATTCAGCCCACAAAGTCTGTGCTGAACACGATAACAAGATCATCACTTATTTACCTGCATACTGTATAATCCATATCCCTTAATTCTCTGCATTTCTATATGCCTATCCTAACATCTTTTAAATGCAACAAGGTATCTGCTTCAACTACCAACCCTGGCAGTGCATTTCAGGCACTCACCACCTGCTGTATAAAAGACATCTCCTTTAAATTTTGCTCCTCTCGCCTTCAAGCCATGCCCTCTAGCACTTGATTTTCCCATCCTGGATAATAAGATTGGTACTAAGAGCTAAGCAGTAAGCAAGCGAAGAAGAGGAAACAGACCACGAAAAGGGAGAAGTGGCAGTAACCTCAGCAACCTCACTTTGTCTTTGCTGTTTGAGAAGAAACAGTCAGAGTCTAAAACGCAGGAGGGAAGCACAAATGAGCATAATTTGTTCACATAATGTTGAAATCATGGCAGGTTTATACCTTGTAAAAATGTGTAGATATAAGTATTGATAAAGGCACATTTCATTACGCAATTGAGGGAGCAGTAGATAAGATTAATTATAGATTAAGACTGGTATATAACAGCTGGAAAATGAGTGTAATTAATGCAAATAGAGATCCAGATTGCACAATTCTCGCCAAATACTTCCTTCTCCTTCTCGCAACAAGTAGGTACACATCTTGCACAATTCTGGAAATAGTTATCCTGTAAATTTCCCAACACAGGGGTACATAAATATCTTAGATTCCATTTAAAAAAACTTAGTTATCCACTTAGCTTATAAAAAATAAACACTTTTTATTCTAATTTAACCCTTTATAGTGTGACTTTTTTTCAAAACCTCTGCCTCAAATATTTCCTTTGGGAAATATACTGCAAAATAATCCAATGAAGTTGATTGTGTGCTTTGAGTTTGCTGTGGAATTTGAGAAATTATTACGTTGTCAGAGATTCTAATTCAATTTTATTGATTTTGTTTAGACAATACCATTTAAACAGCACAAATATAAGACCTGCTCCATTGTTGGAAATGCAGGAATTTTAATTAACAGTAGCTGCGGAGCAGAAATAAATCGCGCTGACTTCGTATTCAGGTAAGAACCAAATCATAACTTGGGAATGCTCTGAAAACATTGTTCTGTGTGAATTCAGCTTGTACTTTGAAATTGATCCCCCTCACTAGACATTGCGGAGATCTATTGGGAATCCAATATGATCCATATGATGATTTCATAATTCATTGCCAAATAATTAAATATTCATCTATCACATTAATTATCTGTGCAAGTCTGATGACAGTTGTGTTTTTCTTTTTTTTTCATTCTTCAGTGCTGTGCACAAGAGGTGCTTATATTATGCAATAGTGTTTAAAAAACTATTTAAAAATACATATTTATTTGCAGGTGCAATCTTGCCCCTCTCACAAATTATACAAATGACGTGGGTACTAAAACAGACATCGTGACATCCAATCCAACCATCATAATAAAAAGGTGATTATCAATTTGAATTACAAGATAAACACAGAATGTGACACTTATCTGATTTATCCATGTCTGGCCCATATCTTTCCAAACCTTAGCTATCCATATACCTCTCGAGGTGTCTCAAGTGGAATTGTCCCTGCCTCTACCACTTCTTCTGGCCATGGGAAGACATGGTGGCACAGCGGTAGAGTTACTAAATTAGAATGCTACATTGATTGTAAACATGACACCTATCGATCTTTATCAAAGATGGCTCTCTTGTACATAGGATTTCAACTGGTAAAGTTTTTTATTGTGACTTTAAGTGCAAATTTTGGAATATAACCTGAGTTAGTTAATTAGTTATTCTCATGTACTCCAAGGTATGATGAAATTCCTTGTTCAAATCAAGCTCATAAAGCATTCTGTATACATGACAGAAACAACAAATACAACAGCAAAACACAGGGTAGCGCAGTGGTGGAGTTGCTGCCTTACAGCATCAGAGACCCTCGTTCGATCCTGACTACGGGTGCTGTCTGTATGGAGTTTATACATTCTCCCTGTGACCTGCGTGGGTTTTTTTCTGAGTGCTCCAGTTTCCTCCCACCCTCCAAAGACATACAGGTTTGTAGACTAATTGGCTTGGTATAAGTGTAAATTGTCCCTAGTGTATGTAGGATAGTGTAAATGTGCGGGGATCGCTGGTCAGTCCGGCCTCAGTGGGTCGAAGAGTCTGTTTCTGCGCTGTATTGCTAAACTAAACTAAAAAGCATATGTTAAGCAGCAGAAGCACACAACTATTGTGTAATCTGACTGAAGTGCAATAACAGAATAAGTGAATGAAGTAGAGTTAAGAGTGAGAGTACGAGGAAGCCACAGGAGGTGGTTAGATCACATTGGTTGCAGTCGGTCTCATTCTTGGCCTCACTACTCAGGTCTGTTCAGGCACACGAATTGGGTTGGGATGTCAGTTGCTGGTGGAGAGACCTGCGGTTCTGAAAGTAGATTTAAGAGAACATTGGACACAAGGAACTGCAGATGCTGGTTTACAAAAAATGACACAAAGTGCTGGAATAACTGAAGGTGTCAGCCAGCAACTTTGGAGAACGTGGATTGGTGACTTTTCGGGGTCGGGACCCTTCTTCAGACTGATTAGTACTGAGGAGGGTTAAAACTGGGAAAGAAGCAGGAGTGGGACAAATATGTAGGAAGGAACTGTAGATGCTGGTTTAAACCGAAGATAGATGCAAAATGCTGGAGTAACTCAGCGGGACAGGCAGCATCTCTGGAGAGAAGGAACGGGTGACGTTTCGTGTTGAGACCCTTCTTTAGACTCGCTCTGGTAACCTTTCAATGTGTTACATTTGCTCAAGGAAAATGTAGAATAGATCATTGTTAGCTATGAAAAGGTGACAAGAAAGCAAACAGAGATAAAGCAAATTGTACATTTATGTACAGCACCTCATATTTCACTTGGGCAGCTTACATCCCAGTGGTATGAATATTGACTTTTCTAACTTCAAGTAACCCTGGCTTACCCCCTCTCTTCATCCCTCCCCCTTCCCAGTTCTCCGACTAGTCTGACTGTCCCAATTATATTTTATCTGTTTGCTTTGCTGTCATCTTCTCATAGCTAACAATGATATTTTCTATATTTTCCTTGAGCCTCGTCTCTTTTGATGTTTTGTTTCCACACTCTTTACCCTTCCTTATCTATGTGTCTCCCTCTCCCCTGGGTCTCAGTTTGAACATGGGTCTTGACCTGAAACATCACCCTTCTCTCCAGAGATGCTGCCTGTCCTGCTGAGTTACTCCAGCTTTTTGTGTCTATCTTCGGTGTAAACCAGCATCTGCAGTTCCTTCCTAGATATTAAATTTGCTCAGTATATTGGCTGCAATCTGTGAAATAATTCATTATTTTTTTGTGCTTAACATTGAAAACGTAATATGTTATTACCAACTCTGTCGAAATATGGCTGTCAAAGAATTAAAACTATCAGTATATCTTGATGATTATGTGACTCGAGTAGGATTTTGTTTCATTGTGAAGCCTTTCTTTTATTTACTACACTGGTCATCTGCCTCTCAAGGAACTTATTCTACCTGCTGAAAGCTATTTCAAGTGTGTGGTCAGAATTCAGTTCAATCCCTCTGCCTTTCCAATTAATTTAAAGAGTAACCTATTCTTTTGCATGGGGAAACTGAAGTAAGGTTCAAAGATTTCAATTGTTCGTATGTTAGAGTCCATAGACATATTTAGGATTTGAACACACCATATTTTGCAGCTTAGGATAGACACAAAAAGCTGGTGTAACTCAGCGGGGCAGGCAGCATCTCTGGAGAGAAGGAATGGGTGATGTTTCGGGTCAAGACCCTTCTTCAGACTGATGTCAGGGGAGGGGGAGATACATAGATAAGGACGTGTAAGTGTAAAAGGAACTTCCTTATCTAAAAAATTAGGTGCAGTAGCATGTCACCATGGAGGACAGAGCCCTTGACTCTGTTTCACCTATTTTCTGCATCTCTGCTCTTAACCCCTCTCTTCTCGAACAGAACAAGGGCAGAGCTTGTTCTCACCTTTCAACAAGAGAACATGCTTTCTAATTTGTGTAGGTTCAGGTTTAGATTTATTCTTGTCACGTCTACCAAGATATAATTAAAAGCTTTTTTTTTTACATGATATCCAATCTGTTCAGATAATACTATATATAAATACAATCAAGTCAAACTTGTGTACAACAGACAGAGCAAAGGGCAAGATGCAGAGTGCAGAATCTAATTCTCAGCATTGTAGTGCATCAGTTCCATAGACAGAATCCAATGCTCGCAATGGGGCAGAGGTGAATGGAGCAGAGGTGAATCGGACAGTACCATCAGCAATAAGAACTAGGAAGGAGGAGAGAGAGAGAGAGAGAGAGAGAGAGAGAGAGAGAGGGAAAGCAAGAGTTACTTGAAGTTAGAGAAGTCAATATTCATACTGCTGTGAGCCAATCTCAACCTCATCGGGACTTCCACGGCCGATCGGTGGGTTAAATTTGCAATCTGCGGCCAGGGCTCTAGAACTCCAGATGCTGGTTTACAAAAAAATGTCAGCCAGCAAATTTGGAGAACGTGGATTGGTGACTTTTCGGGGTCGGGACCCTTCTTCAGACTGATTAGTACTGAGGAGGGTTAAAGCTGGGAAAGAAGCAGGAGTGGGACAAATATGTAGGAAGGAACTGTAGGTGCTGGTTTAAACCGAAGATAGATGCAAAATGCTGGAGTAACTCAGCGGGACAGGCAGCATCTCTGCAGAGAAGGAACGGGTGACGTTTCGTGTTGAGACCCTTCTTTAGACTCGCTCTGGTAACCTTTCAAAGTGTTACATTTGCTCAAGGAAAATGTAGAATAGATCATTGTTAGCTATGAAAAGGTGACAAGAAAGCAAACAGAGATAAAGCAAATTGTACATTTATGTACAGCACCTCATATTTCACTTGGGCAGCTTACATCCCAGTGGTATGAATATTGACTTTTCTAACTTCAAGTAACCCTGGCTTACCCCCTCTCTTCATCCCTCCCCTTCCCAGTTCTCCGACTAGTCTGACTGTCCCAATTATATTTTATCTCTGTTTGCTTTGCTGTCATCTTCTCATAGCTAACAATGATATTTTCTATATTTTCCTTGAGCCTCGTCTCTTTTGATGTTTCGTTTCCACACTCTTTACCCTTCCTTATCTATGTGTCTCCCTCTCCCCTGGGTCTCAGTTTGAACATGGGTCTTGACCTGAAACATCACCCTTCTCTCCAGAGATGCTGCCTGTCCTGCTGAGTTACTCCAGCTTTTTGTGTCTATCTTCGGTGTAAACCAGCATCTGCAGTTCCTTCCTAGATATTAAATTTGCTCAGTATATTGGCTGCAATCTGTGAAATAATTCATTATTTTTTTGTGCTTAACATTGAAAACGTAATATGTTATTACCAACTCTGTCGAAATATGGCTGTCAAAGAATTAAAACTATCAGTCACTTTAGTTTAACTTATTGATACAGCATGGAAACAGGGCCTTAGTCCCACCAAGTCCACACCGACTAGTGATCCCTGCACATTAACATTATCCTACACACACTAGGGATAATTTACATTTATACCATGCCAATTAACCTACAAACCTGTACGTCTTTGGAGTGTGAAAGGTAACCGAAGATCTTGAAGAAAGCCCACGCAGGTCATGGGGAGAACGTACAAACTCCGTACAGACAGCACCCATAGTCGGAATTGAACCTGATCTCCAGCGCTACAAGCGCTGTAAAACAGCAACTCTACCACTGCGCCACCGTGGCCGCCCTAATCACAATGAAATATTGCTTATCCTTGCACAAGAGAGCAGTGCAGAGAGCAGTGAGTGAGATAGAGAGAGGGGATGGAAAAGTAGAAAGGGTAGTAGCGAGAAAGAGGGTGAGCGAAAGAGAGAGAGAAAGAGAGGTTATTGATAGCTGCAAATGTTATTTTAAGAGTATGGATTACGTGCTGATGTGGGAATCGGCAGGAACAAAGGTAGTGTATCATAAATAGTGGATAATTCCCAGGAATCTGACTAAGTGCAATCTTGGACCTTGTGGGAAGCTAGAGAGGACATTGCTGAGGCAGAGATATTTGCAACAACTGTAGCCTCAGATGAATTTCTGAAAGTCTGGAGAGCGGCCAATGTTGTACCATTATTTAAAAAGAGCAGCAAGAACAAGCCAGGGAACTATAGGGCGGGGCGTCTAACATCAGCGGTGGAAAAGTTGCTGGAGGGGATTCTTGCAAACAGGACAGATATGTGATAGTTAGCATACATTTGCACGTGGGAAATTGTGTCTCACAAATCTAGTTTTTTAAAGAGGTCACAGAGAATTGATGAGGGCAGGGCTGTGAGCATAATCTACGTGGACTTTAGCATGGAAATTTAGATCACGTGGAATTCAAAGGTAGCCAATTGGATTCAAAATTAACTTGGAGAAAAGAGTCAAAGGGTATTTGCAGAGTGTTGTTTTTTACTGATTGGATGTCTGTGACCAGTGGACTGCCTCAAGGGTCTGTGCAGAAAGAACTGCAGATGCTGGTTTAAGTCGAAGATAAACACTAAAAGCTGAAGTAACTCAGCGGGACAGGCAGCATCTCTGGAGAGAAGGAATGGGTGACGTTTTGGGTTGAGGCCGTTCTTCAGACTGATCAAGGATCTGTGCTGGGTCAACTGTGTATGTTATCTATATTGTCTTGGATGACAGCACAGCCAACATTGTCAGTAAATTTGCAAATGATAACAAAATTGGTGGTGTATTAGACAGTGAGGATCACACATTGGGCAGCATAGTGGCACAGTGATAGAGTTGCTGCCTTACAACGCACGGGTTACAGACACAGGTGTGATCCTGACTATGAGTCCTGTCTGTAGGGAGTTTGTAGGTTCTCCCTGTGACCATGTGGTTTTTCTCTAGGTGCTCTGATTTCCTCCCCCACTCCAAAATGATGTACAGGTTTGTAAGTCAACTGGCTTCAGTAAAATTGTACAATTTCCCCAGTGTGTAGGATAGTCAGCATGGACCTGTTTCTGCGCTGTATGTCTAATGTCTAATGTCTAAAAGATATCAAAGTTCACCATAGGATCTAGATCAATTATTGATGGAGAGCCGTCGCAGCTGCGGCTTGCCTGCAGTCCGTCTGTCTTTTGTGTTTTTTGTTGTTTTTGTATGAATTGTAGTTTTAATATGGTGTAGTGTTTGTATGTTATGTTTGGGGGGGGGGGTGGGAGGGAACGGGAACTGTAAAAAAATTCTCTCTCCCGAACGGAGACGCGACCTTTGTTTCTGTGTCGTGTCTCCGTTCCCGTTGCGGCCTACCACCGGCCATGCACCTGGGACCACCTGGGGCTCTGGTTCGCAGAGCCCGCGGCCCGGACTCACCACCTGCGGCGCTGGCCGCCTTCGGATGCTGCGGGAGCGGCTGCGACTCGTCTTCGGAGGCTCCGGCGCGGGCCGCGTGGATGTCGGAAGCCCGCAGGCCCCTGGATGGGGGCCGACATCGGGAGATCCGGCAGCGGCAGCGTGTTCGCCCGTCCCGAATCGCGGGGCTTGGGTCGGCTCGCCGCGGACCTTTCACCGTCCAGCGCGGCCTGGAATAGGCCGTGGACCTTTCACCGTCCGGCGCGGCGCTCCAATGTCGGGAGCCCCGACCGCCCCGACGTGGCAACTCCAACAGCCTGACATCGGGAGAAGACGGCAGGGGAGAGAAAAGACATTCTGGCCTTCCATCACAGTGAGGAGGGACTGGAGGAGACTTACTGTGATGGATGTTTCTTTTGTTGGTGTTAGTGTGTGATTGTGTGTGTTATTGCATTTTTATTGATTATTCTTATTGGTCTTAGTGTTTCAACTGCGGGTAATGGTTCATTTCACTACACATTTATGTGTATGTGACAAATAAACGACTATTGACTATTGACTATTGAAGAAGGGCGAATAAAATGTAACTTTGACAAGTGTGAAATGTTGAACTTTGATTTGTCAAATCAGGGGAGGACTTACACAGTGAATGGTAGAGCCCTGAAGAGTGTTGTGGAATAGAATGATCTGGGGAAAGAGATGCATAGTTCCTGTGTCTGGTGCATAGTGTGGTGGAGAAGGTGTTTGGAATGCTTGCTTTTATCAGGAAGAGTATTGAATACAAGCGTTGGTACATCAAAATGCAGCTGTACAAGTCATTAGAGAGACCATGCTTGAAGTAATTTCTGCAGTTCTGGTTGCTCATCTACAGGAGGGGCATAGATAAAGTGAACGCTCATAGCCTTTTTTCCAGGCTGGAGGATTCTAATACTAAAGGGTATTAGCTTCGGGTAAGGGATGAGAGGTATAAGAGGCAACCTTTTGATTCACAGGGTAATCAATTCTGGAATGAGTTGCCAGAGGAATCTACAAAAGCGGATACAATTTTGACTTTTAAAGGGCATTTGGATATAAATATGGGTTTAAAGGGATGTGGGCCACATGCAGGCAAATAGAACTCACCGAGAATGCCAACTTGGTCGCCTTGGACAAGTTGGGTCGATGGGCCTGTTTCTGTGCTGTATATCTTGATGATTATGTGACTCGAGTAGGATTTTGTTTCATTGTGAAGCCTTTCTTTTATTTACTACACTGGTCATCTGCCTCTCAAGGAACTTATTCTACCTAGCTTCAACCTGCTGAAAGCTATTTCAAGTGTGTGGTCAGAATTCAGTTCAATCCCTCTGCCTTTCCAATTAATTTAAAGAGTAACCTATTCTTTTGCATGGGGAAACTGAAGTAAGGTTCAAAGATTTCAATTGTTCGTATGTTAGAGTCCATAGACATATTTAGGATTTGAACACACCATATTTTGCAGCTTAGGATAGACACAAAAAGCTGGTGTAACTCAGCGGGGCAGGCAGCATCTCTGGAGAGAAGGAATGGGTGATGTTTCGGGTCAAGACCCTTCTTCAGACTGATGTCAGGGGAGGGGGAGATACATAGATAAGGACGTGTAAGTGTAAAAGGAACTTCCTTATCTAAAAAATTAGGTGCAGTAGCATGTCACCATGGAGGACAGAGCCCTTGACTCTGTTTCACCTATTTTCTGCATCTCTGCTCTTAGCCCCTCTCTTCTCGAACAGAACAAGGGCAGAGCTTATTCTCACCTTTCAACAAGAGAACATGCTTTCTAATTTGTGTAGGTTCAGGTTTAGATTTATTCTTGTCACGTCTACCAAGATATAATTAAAAGCTTTTTTTTTTTACATGATATCCAATCAGTTCAGATAATACTATATATAAATACAATCAAGTCAAACTTGTGTACAACAGACAGAGCAAAGGGCAAGATGCAGAGTGCAGAATCTAATTCTCAGCATTGTAGTGCATCAGTTCCATAGACAGAATCCAATGCTCGCAATGGGGCAGAGGTGAATGGAGCAGAGGTGAATCGGACAGTACCATCAGCAATAAGAAAGGAATAATTACCAACCTTGCTGTGGGTGAAGCTTTTTAGAAGAACGTCTATTACATGCACCTCTATCCTGACCTCCTCTCATCCCAGACGGAGCACAGACCTGGTCCTCGCCTTCCATTCCTCTGGTCTCTGCTTTCAATGCGTCACCTTAAGTGATAGGAGTAGAATTAGGCCATCAAGTCTACTTCGCCATTCAATCACGGCTGATCTATCTCTCCCTCCTAACCTCATTCTCCTGGCTTCTCCCCTTAACCGCTGACATCCTTTTGCAATTTCCGCCAGCTCCAACAACATCCCACACCAAGCATCCCCTTCTCTTTCAACATTTCAAAAGGATTCCCTGGTGCACTCTTCCATCTCCCATCCACTACTTGCTGTCCTAGGCACTTTCCCATGCAACTTCAAGGGGTAATACCTGTCCTCTCACCTCTTTCCCTCCCAGCATTTAATGACCCAAACAGTCAATTAAATCTACATCCCACTCCATGGCAAGAATATTCTGCAGATAAAGAGACCAAACTGCACACAATACTCCAGATGGGAGGGACCATTCCTTCTCTCCAGAGATGCTGCCTGTCCCGCTGAGTTACTCCAGTATTTTGTGTCTACTCCAGATGGGAATCTGTAGACCTGCTGCAATCCTTGCTTTTTTACTCAAGTCCACTTGCAATGAAGTCCAGTGTACCAATTGCCTTTTTGACTGCTTGCTGCACCAAAATGTTGGCATTCTGTAAATGATTTATCATCCAGGACTTCTTGTATCTCTATCTTTTCCCACTCTATCACATTCTGATTTAAAAAATCTATTTTCACAAAAACAAATTTAAAATTTAGCTCGGAAAAGTGTGAGGTGTTGCATTTTGGTAAGTTAAACCAGACCAGGATTTATAACGTACATGGAAGGGCTCTGGAGACATTTAGGAAGGAGGGACGAGGGGCATATTTATAAACTGCACGTTTCTTTTTTCTCTTCGCATTACCTGTTGTACTTGTGCATGGCTTGATTATATTCATGTATAATTTGATTTGACTGGATAGCTCACAAACAAAGCTTTTCAGCGTACCTTGGTACTCATGACGATAATAAACAATGTGATACATCTAAGTCTGAAGAAGGTTCCCGGCCCGAGACATCATCTGTCTGATCCCTTCATAGATGCTGCCTAACTTACTGAGTTCCGCCAGCACTTTGTGTTTTGCACATGGTTCCTGAAAGTGGTAACTCAGATAGACAGTGTGGAGAAGAAGGCATTTGGCATCTTCACATCATCAGTTAGGGCTCTGAGTATAGGAGTTGTGAGGTCACATTCCACAGATTCGCCATCCTCTGACTAAAGAAATTCTTCCTCATCTCCTTCCTAAAAGAACATTCTTTAATTCTGAGGCTGTGACCTCTGGTCCCAGACTCTCCCACTAGTGGAAACATCCTCTCCACATGCACTCTATCCAAGTCTTTCACCATTCTATACGTTTCAATGAGGTTCAATCCTCATTCTTCTAAACTCCAGCGAGTGTAGGCCAGTGCTGTCAAACGCTCATCATATGTTAACCTACTAATTCCTGGGATCATCCTTGTGAACTTCCTCTGTATCCTCTCCAGAGCCAGCACATCCTTCTTCAGCTATGGTGCCCAAAATTGCTCACAATATTCCAAATGCGGTCTGACCAGCGCCTTAAAGAGCCTCAGCATTACATCCCTGTTCTTGTATACAAGCCCTCTTGAACTAAATAATAATAATAATAATAATCCATTTATTTTATATAGCGCCTTATCACATGCTCAAAGCGCTTTACAAAAACAATTAACATAGAAACAAACAGACAAACTATCCTGACGGAAAAGCGGCGAATACTCAACGCCAGCGTCCTCTCACGTCAGGGTCCGGCAGTGGACATTAAAGAGCACAAGACACACAGATAAAAAATTTTTTTTTTTTTTTTACATAAAACAGCCATCACAGTGATTGCTCTAGGCATACCCTTACTGTGATGGAAGGCAAAGTCTTATCTCCTCCTCGTTCTTCTCCCGTGGTGCCAATGCTAGCATTTAGTTAGCTTTCTTTACTACCGATTCGACTTGCAGATTAACTTTTTGGTAATCCTGCACCAGCACTCCCTTGTCCCTTTGCACCTCCGATTTCTGGATTTTCACTCCATTTAGAAAATAACCTACACTTTTATTCCTACTACCAAATAAAGGCAGGTGTGAATAGTTGATTTAATTCAGGTACACACTTTTTGAATATCATTCTACCATCTACCCATTTAGTAGCTCAGGATCTTAGTTTCCGATGCCACTATTATAAATTTCATCTTGATGCATAATCTTATCATGTTATGATTGTTCCTCCAATAAACACCACCATTAGCTAGATTGTTAATACATGATTTCTTATAGCACATTACAGAGATTAGATAGCATATTCTCGAGTTGGTTCCATCAATTACACATTCCAGGAATTCCTCCTCGACAGGATAATTGCCAGTTTAGTTTGTGTACTTGAAATAAAGTCACCCATAATTACAGTTGTATCCTTCTTGCATAAATCTCTAGTATCCTGTTTAATTCCATCCTCGACAATCCTACTACTATTGAGGGGCAGGGCCGTCTTAACGCATGGGCCTGATGGACACTTGCCCGGGGCCCCACGAGCATAGGGGCCCCATTTTGTCAACCATTTACATTTTTATTCCTGTGAGTAGTTGTCGTAGGGGCCCCAGTACACTGCTTTGCCCGGGGCCCATAATGCTGTAAAGACGGCCCTGTTGGGGGACTATAAAACACCCCACCAATGTTTTCTACTCCAATGTTGTTTCGAGGCTCGATCCACACAGAGTCTCCGACATGATTTTCAGAGTCAATATCCAATTTCAACATTGCATTAATTTCCTCCTTTACTCCCATCACCTCCACACTTCCTTTCTCTTTTCACTATCTGCAACACCATCCAAACCTGGTTAAGGGAGGGGCAGGACTGGCAGTTCAATGTTCCGGGGTACAGGAGCTTCAGGAGAGACGGGTGAGGGAAAAAGAGGAGGGGGGAGGAGGTTAAGGAGGATGTCACGGCAGTGGTCAGAGGTGACATTATGAATGGTTCATCTAATGAGGCTATATGGGTGGAGCTGAGGAACAAGAAAGGGATGATCACCTTGTTGGGGGTGTACTGCAGACCTCTGAATAGTCAATGGGAATTAGAAGAACAAATATGCCAGGAGATTGCAGACAGCTGCAGGTCAAATAAGGTTGTTGTAGTAGGGGATTTTAACTTTCCCAAGGTAGTCACAAAATGCTGGAGTAACTCAGCAGGGCAGGCAACATCTCTGGAGAGAAGGAATGGGTGACGTTTCGGGTCGAGACCCTTCTTCAGACTGATGTCAGGAGAGTGGGCGGTACAGAGATAAAATGTCCAAACTCTCATCGGGGCGTGAAGGAGAACTTCTTCAAAGTAGACATACCTTGAGGAGATTTTGCAGTGGAGCAGGTAAAATGTGTAGGAAAGAACTGCAGATGCTGGTTCAAATCGAAGGTAGACACAAAATCTAGAGTAACTCAGCAGGACAGGCAGCTTCTCTGGAGAGAAGGAATGGGTGCCTTAACTTTCCCAATATTGACTGGGAAAATCATAGTGTGAAGGGTTTAAATGGGGTGCAATTCCTCAAAGGTGTTCAGGAGAGTTTTCTCAAGCAGTAGGTAGAGGCCCCCACACATGAGAGGGCAACACTGGATATAGTAGACAATAGACAATAGACAATAGACAATAGGTGCAGGAGTAGGCCATTCAGCCCTTCGAGCCAGCACCGCCATTCAATGCGATCATGGCTGATCACTATCAATCAGTACCCCGTTCCTGCCTTCTCCCCATACCCCCTCACTCCGCTATCCTTATTGGAAAATTGGGAAGGGCAACTTATTGAAGTGTTTGTGGAGGAGCCTTTTGGAACCCGTGTCCACAGTTCGATTAGGTTTAAGATATTTATGGATAGGGACAGAGTTAAAATGCTCAACTTTAAGGGTATGAGAGAAGGTCTCGCTCAAGTTGACTGGAGCAGGTTATTTTGAGGCGAAAGGAACATCAGCCAAGTTGGATATATTTAAAAGTATGCTGACAAAAGCTCAGGATATGCATGTCCCTGTTAGAGTGAAGGGCAAAACAGGCAAACATAAGGAAGCTTGGCTGACGAGGGAAATTGAGGCATTGGTCAAAAACAAGAAGGTTGCATGGGACAGGTATAGGCAACTGGGATTAAGTGCATCCCTGGAAGAGTTTCGGGAACTGAAAAAGGGAATCAGAAGGGCAAAAATGGACTAGGAGATAGTGGGTAGCATTAAGGACAATCCCAAAATATTTCATAAACACATAAGGGGGGGAAAGGGTAACTAGAGAGAGAATGAGACATCTCAGGAATCAAAGCGGTCGCGGTCACCTCTGTGTGGAGCCACAGGAGATGGGCAAGGTACTTAATCAGTATTTCTCCTCTGTATTTACTGAGGAGAAAGACAGTAGGACAGAAGAACTTGGGGCAGTCAATGGAAGTGTATTGAGAATAGTAAGTGTTACCGTCGAAGAAGTACTGAAGGTACTATCGTGTATGAAGGTAGACAAATCTCCAGGGCCTGATCAGACATTTCCGAGGACATTGTGAGAAACGTGAGAGGAAATTGCAGGAGCCCTGGTTGAAATTTATGAGTCATCCTTAAATACAGGAAAGGTGCAAGAAGACTGGAGGGTGGCAAAACTTGTGCCTCTATTCAAGAAAGGCTGCAGGGAAAATGCTGGGAACTATAGGCTGGTGAACTTAGCATCTGTAGTTGGAAAGTTACTAGAGAGTATTCTGAGGGATCGGTTATGCAGGCAAGAGCTGATGAGGGATAGTCAACATGTATATGGTTTTGTACGTGGGAGGCCGTGTCTCACAAATCTGATTGAGTTTTTTGAAGACGTGACCAGAGGTCAATGAGCGCAGAGCTCTAGATGTTGTGTATATGGATATCAGTAAGGCATTCGACAAGGTTCTGCTCTGGAATGTTAGATAGTATGGGATCCAAGGAGAGATAGCTGAATGGATAGCAAATTGGCGTAATGGAAGGATGCAGAGGGTGATGTTGGGAGGTTGCTTCTCGGACTGGCCGCCCTTGACTAGTGGTGTGCCTCAGGGTTTGGTGCTGGGCCCGTTACTGTTCATCATCTACATCAATGATTTGGATGAGAACATACAGGGCAAGATTAGCAAGTTTGCTGATGATACAAAAGTGGGTGGTTTAGCTGATAGTGAAGATGGTTGTGAAAGATTGCAGCAGGATCATGATCGACTGGCCAAGTGGGATGATGAATGGTTGATGGAATTTAATGCAGAAATAGATGAGGTGTCGCATTTTGGGACATCTAACAAGGGCAGGACCTAGTGAATAGTAGGCTCTGGAAAGTGTTGTAGAGCAGAGGGATCTAGGATTGCAGGTGCATGGCTCCCTGAAAGTCACAGGTAGATTGGGTGGTCAAAAAGGCTTTTGCCACATTGGCCTTCATCAGGCAGAGTATCAAGTATAAAAGTTGGGAGGTCATGTTGCAGTTGTATAAGACGTTGGTGAGGCCATATTTAGAGTAATGTGTTCAGTTCTGGGCACCTTGTTATAGGAAAGATATTGTCAAGCTTGAAAGGGTTCTGAGAAGATTTACAAGGATGTTGCCAGGGCCAAAGGGTCTGACCTATAGGGAGAGGTTGAATAGGCTGGGCGAATAGGCGAGAAGCAATCATCCTTGCATAGGATGATGAAGGGTGATCTTATTGAGGTGTATAGATCATGAGAGGAATTAAATCGGGTAGATGCTCAGACTCTCTTGCCCAGAGTAGGGGAATCGAGAACCAGAAGACATAGGTTCAAGGAGAAGGGGAAAAGATTTAACAGGAATCTGAGGTGTAACATTTTCACACAAAGGGTGGTGGGTGTATGGAACAAGATGCCAGAGGAAGTAGTTGGGGCTGGGACTATCCCAACGTTTAAGAAACAGTTAAACAGGTACATGGATAGGACAAGTTTGGAGGGATATGGACCAAACGCAGGCAGGTGGGACTAGTATTGCAGGGACATGTTGGCCGGTATGGGCAAGTGGGCTGAAGGGCCTTTTTCCACACTAAATCACTCTATGATTCTATTCTTGCTAAATATTGAATACCTCTGCATGTTCATTTCAAATTTTTCGGCAACCTGCATCAGATCTCTGTAATCGTGTTCGCATTTATATTGATCTTAACTAGTTCATTCTTCTAACTTATTGCAAATGATCTGTGCATTAAGGCACACGACATTTACGTTTGCCTTTTTAATATTAAGTTAGCTTTTATTTGCACCATGACCCAATTTGTCTCTTGTGTTTGCTCTCCTTGCTTTCCACTTGTTTTTTCTTTCTTTTTTTGTCCCTTATTACTCTTCTTGTTTCTCCCTCTGTCTCCCTGCCCATATTCCTCCTGCATGCCATTGCAGTTTAAGCCCTCCTTTCAGAATGTGCTCACTAGTTATTTGTGTGCACACCCAACTCAGCAATTGCCATTATTTACAATAAATTTTACAAGAAAAGGCACTGTCATTTCAGTGGATGTTCCCACCCTTTTAACAAGCTACATTTTATATCTATAACATCAGTGCAATTATTGCACAATCTTTCGCTTATGTTGAAGCATTGGTGTTATGAAGGGCTATTATTGATGTATTGGGTGCAGACTATCTTGTCATTCATTTGCAATTGACCAGCAATGTCAATAATTTCTCCCACTGTGTTCAGCCTGAATCTATCTGGGTGGGGAAACCAGTTAGACTGACTAAGCAACATGACCCAGACTCTTTTGTATTACGGTCAAAGAGGTGCTGAAGGTACTATAGTGTATGAAGGTAGACAAATCTCCAGGGTCTCCAAATCTCCAAAATATTTCATAAATACATAAGGGGGGAAAGGGTAACTAGAGAGAGAGAATGAGACATCTCAGGAATCAAAGCGGTCGCGGTCACCTCTGTGTGGAGCCACAGGAGATGGGCAAGGTACTCAATTAGTATTTCTTCTCTGTGTTTACCGAGGAGAAAGACTGTAGGACAGAAGAACTTGGGGCAGTCAATGGAATTGTATTGAGAACAGTAAGTGTTACCGTCGAAGAAGTACTGAAGGTACTATCGTGTATGAAGGTAGACAAATCTACAGGGCCTGATCAGATATTTCCGAGGACATTGTGAGAAACGTGAGAGGAAATTGCTCTGGTTATAATTTATGAGTCATCCTTAAATACAGGAAAGGTGCTGGAAGACTGGAGGGTGGCAAATGTTGTGCCTCTATTCAAGAAGTGCTGCAGGGAAAATGCTGGGAACTATAGGCCGGTGAGCTTAGCATCTGTAGTTGGAAAGTTACTAGAGAGTATTCTGAGGGATTGGTTATGCAGGCAAGAGCTGATGAGGGATAGTCAGCATGGTTTTGTACGTGGGAGGTCGTGTCTCACAAATCTGATTGAGTTTTTTGAAGACGTGACCAGAGGTCAATGAGGGCAGAGCTCTAGATGTCGTGCATATGGATATCAGTAAGGCATTCGACAAGGTTCTGCATCGTAGGCTGCTCTGGAATGTTAGATAGCATGGGATCCAAGGAGAGATAGCTGAATGGATAGCAAATTGGCTTAATGGAAGGAAGCAGAGTGTGATGATGGGAGGTTGCTTCTCGGACTGGCCGCCCTTGACTAGTGGTGTGCCTCAGGGTTCGGTGCTGGGCCCGTTACTGTTTATCATCTACATCAATGATTTGGATGAGAACATACAGGGCAAGATTAGCAAGTTTGCTGATGATACAAAAGTGGGTGGTTTAGCTGATAGTGAAGATGGTTGTGAAAGATTGCAGCAGGATCATGATCGATTGGCCAAGTGGGATGAGGAATGGTTGATGGAATTTAATTACAGAAATAGGTGAGGTGTTGCATTTTGGGACATCTAACAAGAGCAGGACTTAGTGAATAGTAGGCTCTGGAAAGTGTTGTAGAGCAGAGGGATCTAGGATTGCAGATGCATAGCTCCCTGAAAGTGGAGTCACAGGTAGATCGGGTGGTCAAAAAGGCTTTTGCCACATTGGCCTTCATCAGGCAGAGTATCAAGTATAAAAGTTGGGAGGTCATGTTGCAGTTGTATAAGACGTTGGTGAGGCCATATTTGGAGTAATGTGTTCAGTTCTGGGCACCATGTTATAGGAAAGATATTGTCAAGCTTGGAAGGGTTCTGAGAAGATTTACAAGGATGTTGCCAGGGCCAAAGGGTCTGACCTATAGGGAGAGGTTGAATAGGCTGGGTCTCTATTCCTTGCATAGGATGATGAAGGGTGATCTTATTGAGGTGTATAGATCATGAGAGGAATAAATCGGGTAGATGCTCAGACTCTCTTGCCCAGAGTAGGGGAATCGAGAACCAGAAGACACAGGTTCAAGGAGAAGGGGAAAAGATTTAACAGGAATCTGAGGTGTAACTTTTTCACACAAAGGGTGGTGGGTGTATGGAACAAGTTGCCAGAGGAAGTAGTTGGAGCTGGGACTATCCCAACGTTTAAGAAACAGTTAAACAGGTACATGGATAGGACAAGTTTGGAGGGATATGGACCAAACGCAGGCAGGTGGGACTAGTATTGCAGGGACATGTTGGCCGGTATGGGCAAGTTGGGCTGAAGGGCCTTTTTCCACACTAAATCACTCTATGATTCTATTCTTGCTAAATATTGAATACCTCTGCATGTTCATTTCAAAATTTTCGGCAACCTGCATCAGATCTCTGTAATCGTGTTCGCATTTATATTGATCTTAACTAGTTCATTCTTCTAACTTATTGCAAATGATCTGTGCATTAAGGCACACGACATTTACGTTTAGCTTTTATTTGCACCATGACCCAATTTGTCTCTTGTGTTTGCTCTCCTTGCTTTCCACTTGTATTTTTTTTCTTTTTTTGTCCCTTATTACTCTTCTTGTTTCTCCCTCTGTCTCCCTGCCCATATTCCTCCTGCATGCCATTGCAGTTTAAACCCTCCTTTCAGAATGTGCTCACTAGGTATTTGTGTGCACACCCAACTCAGCAATTGCCATTATTTACAATTAATGTTACAAGCAAAGGCACTGTCATTTCAGTGGATGTTCCCACCCTTTTAACAAGCTACATTTTAACATCAGTGCAACTATTGCACAATCTTTTGCTTATGTTGAAACATTGGTGAAGGGCTATTATTGATGTATTGGGTGCAGACTATCTTGTCATTCATTTGCAATCGACCAGCAATGTCAATAATTTCTCCCATTGTGTTCAGCCTGAATCTATCTGGGTGGGGAAAACAATTAGACTGACTAAGCAACATGACCCAGACTCTTTTGTATTACGGTCAAAGAGGTGCTGAAGGTACTATAGTGTATGAAGGTAGACAAATCTCCATGGTCTGAATATATATAGTCAGGTCAAGAGTGTTTTATTGTCATATTAGACCGTGGACCTGTTGGACCCAAACCTCTCCTGCATTGGTGCAGCACCCTCTCCTCCCCCCCTCCCCCTCATCCCCGCATCCCCTCTCCCCGCCCTCCCCCCCCTCACCGCCCTCCCCCCCCTCCCCGCCCTCCCCCCCTCCCCGCCCTCCACCTCTCTCCGCCCTCCCCCTCATCCCCGCATCCCCTCTCCCCGCCCTCCCCCCCCTCACCGCCCTCCCCCCCCTCCCCGCCCTCCACCTCTCTCCGCCCTCCCCCTCTCCCTGCCCTCTCCCTCCCTCCTCCCTCCTCTCCCCTTCCCCCCTCCCCATCCCCCTCAAACCCCTCATCCTCCCTCCTCTCCCCTCCCTCCCTAGGAGATAGATTTAAAATTTAAAATGTGAATAACTTTAAAAATATAACACCAATTTCAATGAAATTTCTTCCATTAGCACCAAAGGGATGACGGTGAGTAAGGTGGGCCTAACATTGTCGTGCTATTGTGTACCGTTTTGGCTGTAGTTCAGGAACGAACAAACAAACAAATGAGAGTTTTAGTATATAGATGTCCCAGATAGATCAATGAAATTCTTATTTGCTGCAGCACAACATAATATGTAAACATAGTACACTAAACAATATGATAAACGAGAGAGAAAAAACAGTGTGTGTGTATAACTACACATATAAGTACACACACACACACACACACACACACACACACACACACACACACACACATATATATATATACACACATACACAAAAAACCAACAATAGTAGTGCAATCATGATAATAATAAGTCTATTGTAGTTCAGAGCTTATTTGAGGTTGTAGTGTTTAATAGCCTGATGGCTGTAGGGAAGAAGCTGTTCCTGAACCTGGACGTTACAGTTTTCAGGCTCCTGTACCTTCTTCTCGATGGCAGGGGTGAAATGAGTGTGTGACCAGGATGGTGTGGGTCTCTGATGATGCTGGCTGTCTTTTTTAGGCAGCAACTCCGATAGATCCCTTCGATAGTGGGGAGGTCAGAGCCGATGATGGACTGGGCAGTGTTCACAACTTTTTGCAGTCTTTTCCGCTCCTGGACATTCAAGTGGCCAAACCAGGCCATGATGCAACCAGTCAATATGCTCTCTACTGTACACCTGTAGAAGTTCAAGAGAATCCTCTCTGACATACCAAATCTCCTTGGTCTTCTCAGGAAGTAGAGGCATTGATGTGCTTTATTTATAATTGCATCAGTGTGCTGGGTCCAGGAAAGATCTTCGAAAATATGCATGACCAGGAATTTGAAGTTTTTGACTCTCTCCACCATCGTTGATATAAACAGGATTGTGGGTCCTCATCCTTCCTCTTCCAAAGTCGGTTCATTGGTTTTACTGATATTGAGAGCTAGGTTGTTGCGCTGGCACCATTTGGTCAATCGGTCGATCTCACTTCTATACTCTGACTCATCACCGTCTGTAATTCGTCCAACAACGGTGGTGTCGTCGGCGAACTTGAAGACATAGAAACATAGAAACATAGAAAATAGGTGCAGGAGTAGGCCATTCGGCCCTTCGAGCCTGCACTGCCATTCAATATGATCATGGCTGATCATCCAGCTCAGTAACCTGTACCTGCCTTCTCTCCATACCCCCTGATCCCTTTAGCCACAAGGGCCACATCTAACTCCCTCTTAAATATAGCCAATGAACTGGCCTCAACTACCTTCTGTGGCAGAGAATTCCACAGACTCACCACTCTCTGTGTGAAGAAATGTTTTCTCATCTCGGTCCTAAAAGACTTCCCCCTTCTCCTTCAGCTGTGACCCCTGGTTCTGGACTTCCCCAACATCGGGAACAATCTTCCCGCATCTAGCCTCTCCAACCCCTTAAGAATTTTATATGTTTCTATAAGATCCCCCCTCAGTCTTCTAAATTCCAGCGAGTACAAGCCTAGTCTTTCCAGTCTTTCTTCATATGAAAGTCCTGCCATCGCAGGGATCAATCTGGTGAACCTTCTCTGTACTCCCTCTAAGGCTAGAATGTCTTTCCTCAGATTAGGAGACCAAAACTGTACACAATACTCCAGGTGCGGTCTCACCAAGGCCCTGTACAACTGCAGCAGAACCTCCCTGCTCCTATACTCAAATCCTCTTGCTATGAATGCTAACATACCATTCGCACTGTGAATGGAGTTCGCACTGTGTCCGGCAACACAGTCATGAGTATAGAGTGAGTAGAGCAGGGGCTGAGCACGCAGCCTTGAGGTGCTCACGTACTGATTGTTAATGAGGAAGAAGTATTTCTGCCAATCCCAACAGACTGTGGTCTGTGGATGAGGAAGTTGAGGATCCAATTGCAGAGGGATGCGCAGAGACCCAGTTCCGTGAGCTTGGTACCCAGCTTTTTATTTTATTTTTTATTTTATTTTTTTTATCAAAAATATTTATTCAACTATTAAAATAATATATACAATACAATAAAACCAAAACAGAACCCACCACCAGAGTATTATACAAACAAATATACCTATTGAAACTATTATACAATTATATTACAATCCCCATCCAGGATACATCCAATCCCCCGCGGTGCCCAGCTTTCCCGGAAATCCTCCAGGGTGCCCGTGGACAGCGCGTTGGTACCCAGCTTGGAGGGGGTGATGGTATTGAACGCCGAGCTGTAGTCTATAAACAATAGCCTGATGTAAGTGTTTTTATTGTCCAAGTGGTCCAGTGTGGAGTGGAGAGCCAGTGAGATTGTATCCTCTGTTGATCTGTTGTGATGGTAGGCAAACTGTAGTGGGTCGTGGTTCTTGTTGAGGTAGGAGTTGATATCTATCATAACCAACCTCTCAAAGCACTTCATCACCACAGGCATGTGGGCCTTTATGACAAGAGGAGTTGAGTATAGGAGCATTGACTCCAGCATCTTCCCCACCACCGATGTCAGGCTAACTGGTCTATAATTCCCCGTTTTCTATCTCACTCCTTTCTTGAAAAGTGGGATAACATTGGCTACCCTCCAATCCACAGGAACTGACCCGGAATCTATAGAACATTGGAAAATTATCACCAATGCATCCATGATTTCAAGAGCCACCTCCTTGAGTACCCTGGGATGCAGACCATCAGGCCCTGGGGATTTATCAGCCTTCAGGCCAATCAGTCTACCCAATACTATTTCTCGCCTAATGCAAATTTCTTTCAGTTCCTCTGTCTCCCTAGATCCTCTGTCCTCTAGTACATCTGGGAGATTGGTTGTGTCTTCCTTAGTGAAGACAGATCCGAAGTACCTGCTCAACTCTTCTGTCATTTCCTTGTTACCCATAATAATTTCACCCGTTTCTGCCCTCAAGCGACCCACATTTGTCTTTACTAATCTTTTTCTCTTAACATACCTAAAGAAGCTTTTACTGTCCTTTATATTCTTGGCCAGCTTACCCTCGTACTTCATCTTTTCAGCCCGTATTGCCCTTTTTGGTACATTCTGTTGTCCTTTGAAAGTTGCCCAATCCTTTGGCTTCCCGCTCCTCTTTGCTATGTTATACATCTTTTCTTTTAGTTTATTCCATCCCTAACTTCCCTTGTCAGCCACGGATGCCTCTTACTCCCCTTAGTATCTTGTCAATGTGATCAATTCAATTTAACAGTGGTGCAGCGGTAGTGTTGCTCCCTTACAGCCCTCTAGTTTAATCCTGCTACAGGTGTTGTCTGTACGGAGTTTGCATGTTCTCCCTGTGACCGCATGGGTTTTCTCCTGCAAAATACGTGCAGGTTTTTAATTAATTGGGTTCTGTAAATTGTCCTTCGTAAGCAGGATAGAACTAGTGTATGGGTGATGTTTGGTCGGTGTGGGCCGAAGGGACTTTTATCATGCTATATCTCTAAACTAAACTAAACTAAACTAATTTCAGCCGGATGTGTTTGCTGGGATGATCTTACAACAGTATACTATGATCCAATTTCATAGTAAATATCTGACTAAATGGTAACACATTCAGTAAGTGAAGCAGCCACTGATCAAAGGTCTTCAAAAGCAATCATAATATATCTTGACAAGTTTTACATTGTGTGCAAAAAAAATATTTTTCCACAAAATGTCTTTTCATCTTGAAATTCTACTTGTTCCTCAGTCCCCCTCCCAACAGTGCACTCAGCTGTTGCTCTGCTTCAGGTTGTGTCGGGTGGGTATCAAGCATTGTAACAGCCACATGTTAACTGGAACATAGAGCGATAAGCCTGTTATTATCTTTGCATTCCCATTCCCGTAATCTGGATACAGTAATAACTGGGCAGATTGGCTCAGAAATTTTTATTCTTAAACACCATTCTAGGGGCACGGATGATCCAGCTGACATAACTTGACCTGAATCCCCCTTTGCCTTAAACAGGGAAGATACAGTTTATGAAATACTCACTAGATCCCTGACCTCATAAACCCCGTGGACTTTCTTTGCCCCAACCATGACCTTGATTGGAACCAGCTCTGTGCATTCCCACCAATCTTAGCTATGTCATTGTCTTATAGTATCTGAACAGAAACATGTTCCCTTACAAGAGCTTAAAAATTAAGTGTAAATCACTAGAATCAGTTGGCAACATTTACTTACAGATTCTCATAACCACTTGCCAAAAATATTTTGGGACACAGATGATTTCCCTAAATTTCAGAATTTAATATAAATAATGTTTTTATTTTGTTTTTCAGATTTCAAAAACTTAACTTAAGGAGAAAACCATTTATAGACCATTTGTCAGCATATAAAGATGCATTTATAATGTTGCCTGCATTTGCTTATTCTTTCTGTACTCCAATTTCATTCAAAGTTCTTTATACTCTGGAAGATTTTGGAACAAATCAGCATGCGGTGTTTTTAAATCCTTCATATATAGGATCCATTGTTGAATTCTGGAAAAATGAAGGTGTAAAGGAGAAACATCTTTCTAGTGGTTTCATAATATTAAGTGCAGCATTGGAGATGTGTGAAGAAGTTCGGTTATATGGATTCTGGCCCTTCTCCAACGATGTGCATGGGAAAATGTTCTTCCACCATTACTACGATAATGTGTTGCCGTCAAAAGCTCACTCATTGCCTGCTGAGTTTTTCAAACTTATGCAGCTTCACACGAAAGGAATTGTCAAACTGCAAGTTGGTAACTGTGAAGAAGAATGAGATCAGTAAACATGGAAAATACAAATCTTATTATTTTGAGACTGTAAAGTGAAAAACTGCAAATGCTGGACTTATCAAATAAAACCTAAAACTTAGCAACTCAGGCAATGTCTATGGACAGAGAAACAAAGGGTCAACGAGCCTGATTTTTTTCCCTTTGATTTTCCAAGTGATAAGTATTTCCTGCATAATCTGATTTCATTTTGGGGGTTTTTTGGGATGGGGGATGGGATTCAGCTTTAAAACGTGGATTATGTGTATTTTTTTTTTACATGCCTTTGCAGATCAGTGTTCAAGAATGAACTTCCTAAGTTGAGAGACTTGATGTTAGTAATCAGAATTATGCATCAACAGATTTTTTGACAGCATTGAAAGTAGGAACTATTAGGGTTCAAGACTAATTTTCTGTCTGTATTTTCAAAGAAATTATCCAGTTTTATATTTATATGGAACCAGTGAAGGACTTGCTTCTGGAGTAGAGGCCCTATTACCTTTTTTCCAAATATCATGTGCATGCTCCTCAAAAGCAAATTATCTTTAAGTGCTTTTAGGAAATGGGTGCGTATCAGTAGGATAATGATTAGGTGAGATTCCTCTGTCTGGTTAAGTTAGGTGGGCTCACAGTGTAAATAGGGATGTTACATTAGGTTGTATGAATCTTAGTCCTGAATTCTTATGATTGTTAGAAGATGGATTAAGTTCCCCAAGCACCAGTAGAGCATGAACTATTTTGGCACGGTAGATAGTTGATGATAAAAACATTGCTGTTTGGACAATTATTTGAGATGGTAGATTTTGGAAACAAGGAAACATTGAGATCATTGTTGATCTAACTTAATTCAACCACATTGCTCTAAATCCTTGAATAGACATCAAACAAAATGGTATCAATCCCGTATTCCAGATTGTTCATAAATTGTAGGAGCAGAATTAGGCCATTTGACCCATCAAGTCTAACTGCCCTTCCACCTATCTTCATATAATCTGTAAACTTGGCCACAAAACCTTCAATTCCCTCATCCAAATCATCGATATACAATGTGAAGAGTAACAGTCCCAGCACCAACCCCTGCGGAACTCCGCTAGTCACTGGCAACCAACCAGAAAAAGCCCCCTTTATTACCTCTTTGCCTTCTGCATCCAGCCAATATGTCTTCCCTCTGATATCATGGGCTCTTATTTTCTTTCGTAGCCTCAGGTGCTTATTAATTGACAAGGTGCTACAGATTGTTTTGTAAGAAATAGTGATTATTATAAATTTATAGTTAATAAATGTACATTGATTGATGATATGAGCAACTCTTTGTGGTATACAAATAATAAATCAAAGGTTGTTTTGAAGACTGCATTTTCTATTGTCTCCAAAATGAATCTAATGTTTAAGACTTTCATATATCAGAGCAGTGTGTTCAACTACAGAATTACAAAATGCTTATGGAAGCAAAGCAACCCATATGGGCTCGATGTAAGATCAATGCAGTTAGTCATCCTAACACACTAAACATGGGCATGGAAACTCCCTCCACATTAATATCTACTGTCATCTCTCACCTGATTCATTAGTGCTTCTCCAGGGTGAAAAGGACTTGGAAAAAGCACTGACTGTACTCTCGGTAGGGGACTCAAATTTCCAGCAACAAAAACGGCCTGGATATATCTCTGCATACAAGAGTTAAAACTACTAGAGGTCATAGCCTCAGAATTAAAGGACGTTCTTTTAGGAAGGAGATGAGGAGGAATTTCTTCAGTCAGAGGGTGGTGAATCTGTGGAATTCTTTGCCACAGAAGGCTGTGGAGGCCTAGTCAGTGGATATATTTAAGGCAGAGATAGATAGATTCTTGATTAGCATGGGGGTCAGAGGTGAAGGCAGGAGAATGGGATTAGGAGGGAGAGATAGAAGGACTGGACAAGCTAGATGCAGGAAAAATGTTCCCAATGTTGGGGGAGTCCAGAACCAGGGTCCACAGTCTAAGAATAAAGAGGAGGCCATTTAAAACTGAGGTGAGAAGATACTTTTTCACCCAGAGAGTTGTGAATTTGTGGAATTCACAGAAAGCAGTGGAGGCCAATTCATGGATGAATTTAAAAGAGAGTTAGATAGAGCTCTCGGCTGATGGAATTAAGGGATACGGGGCGAAGGCAGGCACAGGTTACTGATTG